>NW_027100723.1:272679-395179 GCF_040412425.1 Macrobrachium rosenbergii | reverse complement strand
TGCCAAAATGTTGTTGGTCAATCTGGCAAGTGTAGGGGACATTTATTTTCAGATCATGGCTCTATATCAGAGCAGTGCCGTGAAATAATAGTCAGAATTCTGTCTACATATAGATGAGGAAATGACTAAGAACTGCTAAAAGGCGTTGTTTGGATTTCTAGATGTTGTTGCTTTTTTATTTGTTTTAGTTTCCTAGAATATAATATGTCCGTCAGCTTCCTTTTATGTTGTTTTGAGGTGGAGAAAGTAGTGGTAATTCGTGAGGGTTCTGCTGAAACGTCTGCACACTAAGGCTTCTTCTTCTTTATTTAGCTGCATTTAAAGTTCCAATTGTAAAAAATGACACTTTTGAAGGTGTTATATAATATGTTTTTCTTTGTTCTGCTTCGGACATGTTTTTATGACTATTCAGATTTACTTGTTTATCTTTTATGTCCTTTTTTTGGGCCATATTTGAAAACATTTTGTATTTTTAAAAATTATAATATTACGGTCAATATACCTCTGTATATATCTATCTATCTATATGAAAATACTGAAATGCCAAGGATGCTTTTGTCACAGTTTGGTGAATGTTTAAGCTTTGCAAATATACTGAATGCTTACACTGGGTGTTTTATTAGCCATGTTATGCATAGATAATGAAGTAGTTTTGGTAGCAAGGTTTCATACTGGAAATGGAAAAACATTTGTTTTTTGAGAAAAAAAATATCATAATCTTTTGTGATCTGCATTTTGGTAATGCTTCAAATGCAAACACCATATGACCCTGAATGTATACATCTACTGTACGTATCTACAAACACGGAAAATAAGAAAAATTCACCGAAAGACTCATTCAAAATAATTCAATGATTAATTCAAAAGACCACGCATGGAATTCATGAGAGTTGCAATAAAAAGGCAATCAATCAGTCAAAAGATTCAACTTGTGGAAAGCTTGATCAACTTGTGAAGAGAACAAGAACATTACCAAAATTATTTCATGATAAAAAATGCAGTAGTTAGTGAGTCAGTCAGACTGTAGACCTTCCAAAAGCATAAATGAAATAGAAGAGGCAATGAATGAATGTTGGGAAGTGGAAATGCGTTTTCAGTCTCAGAAGATAAAATCCTCCTTAGTTTCTTCAGATGAGATCAACTGAATGACGGAATAGAAGTCTCTACGAACACGTTATCAGAAACTTTGAAATATCAAAAGAGACACCTTTTTAATTTATTAAGGGGAAGGGATACCAATAATATATGGATGGCAAGAGGAGAAATAAAACTTGAGGAGATGAAATAAGAGAAAGACTTTCATGTCTCATTGAACTTCGATAATAGTAATTATGGGTAGAGTTATACTGCTGTCTTCCTTCACCACCTTTGGGAGAGAGAGAGAGAGAGAGAGAGAGAGAGAGAAAGAGAGTCTGGGAGAGAGAGAGATAGAAGAGAGACTGTCTGGGACTGTCTCCTCAGCAGATTCTAATAAATAAAAGTCCATGTATGACCTTTTTATACATTTTAACAAAGGCAACAGGTGTACAGTCTTTGAAAAGGCAGGAGGAGGAGGTCTATTATTATAGAATTTTTGAGACAACTGGAAAAATTATGAAAAAGTCACCAAACACTGGAGTTACACAACTCAGATTCAGCTGTACAAATGGGAAGAACTGGAAGGAACTAATCAAAGGCACAGACAAAATAAACAAACACAAACCAGAAGGAGGGGGAGGAGGAGAGAGCTGTTTCGGAGCCAAACACCTGCTGCTGCTGCTGCTGCTACTACTACTACTACTTGAGGCAGTAACAGGAAAGAAGGAAGGAAGGAAGGAGGTCCAGTGTCGTACCAGGTGAGTTTTGAGCAGACGACAAACCCAGAGGAGCTCTTCCGGTGAGTTTTATGGCCACGCGTTTCTTCTTCATTATTTATTGTTTTGTAGAATAAATGTATAAATAAACTGTAGGCTTAATTAATTAGCCCATTAATGGCCAGTGTCAGGAAAGAGTTTTATACAAAATACTCGGAGGAAGTTCAGAGAATCACTGTCTATTGGGATATTAACAAAAATGTCCAATCTTGTTGCTGCTGACTGAGGAGGAGCCATATTCTCGTAGGAGGAGGAGGAGGACTAGGGAGGAGGCGGCGGACTCCAAGTATAAGAAGCCTAGTGTCATTCTAACCTTGAGTGAGTGAGCGCAGAGGTCAGAATCAGTAGCATCGCCACCTTGTAAAAATGTAAGTCTTCTTCTACTTCTTCTTACTCCTCTATGTCTTTTACAAATCAATATGGCTGAATGCAATGCTCTAAGGATGAAGAACTCTTGAATTAGAGAATAGAGAACGCTCTAACATTATTTTGAAAGTAGACAAGAACAAAAGATTTGAGTGTTGGAGGATTCTTGCCACTGGGGATTGCATTGGTGTGAACAGATTGACGCCCTGTCCGGAGTCTTCACCTAATATTTTGATAGAGTCATTTCATTCACATCTTTGCATAGGTATAACTTCATACTCCTTCATAAACATGCACCCTTGCAATAACAGGGTCTTATTATTTTATATATTGTCATAAACTGGGAGTCTTGGTTGGGATGAGAATTGAACGAATTTACGAGGTTTGACTGCAACGGGACCAATTGCGCCCAGATTATGAACAAAGGAAAAGTTATCTGAAACTTACCTTAGATTTCCCTGGATTTACAATTAAAGGAGGAAGGTCGCCATTTGGAATTAGAGTTCTTTTAAAAATTTACAGGGGTTTATTTACAGAGACTTTAGCAATGAAACAAGGAGACAAACAAAACGACATGGTAGCCAATGGGCAGACTCATTAATTGGACACATAGAACAATAATGCAATGATTGGCAACAAGCAAGCTGATTAATAAGGGGGCCCAATGTGCAATACAATTATTCCAGTAACAATAAAAATGGCTTAGTCATGCCCCGATTACACTGAATAGTCTCAGTTAGATGCTGCAAACAGATTGAACTCCAGGATGGGGAAAATAATTCACATAAAACTTGGCAGGGCCACAACGGATTTCAGAGACCGGACTGCATCCAGGAATATTTTCAGGATTGGAATACAGTCAGAGCTATTGGGCACAGAGCGCATGGATTGGTTGGTCTCTCCTTGTCGGATAATTGCGGCGCCAACAATCGACATCAGCTATTTCTCGGCAATAGTTTCAACCAGATAAGCAGAGAAAATGGTGGAGCATCCACCCAAGGCGAAGATGAGAACAGTTCTGCTTTTCAAAGCCAACGGCGTCTGGTAGGGGACTCATCTTTTAGCCTGACATCCCTGCAAAACGTCAAGACAACCAGCAAAAGGGCAGAGGAAAAAATTTCTTAAGGTTAAGTGCTTACAGATTAAAGTCCTACCTGGCCACTAGCCCTAATATGCCTATTTGCCCTTCCCCATACCTAAATACTCCCACATCACGTGATGGGGGTGAAAAAGGAGTTGAGAGCGGGAGGCCTATTGTTTCCCAGAATCAGGCGATGGGGAGGGTGGGTGTCTCCTACACTGCTATACACTGGTACTAACAGCCCTGATCTAGTTCAAACTATGCTTGTTTCTCCGTCGTCCGCCACTTTCCCCAGCCCGACAGCCCAAATGAATACCAGACTACATTGCAAAATTAATGATGCACGGGCCTCTACAGGAGGGGAGATATATCCTGACAATATGTATGTGTACACTCAGCAAGGAAAGTGAGGATACAGTTTTCATTAGATTTCGTTCACCGAATTTTTATTTTTTCTTACAGAAAACACATAATCTCGGTAAATTTACTCTAGAATAGAATATGAAAATATAATGCAAAAACGTTCAGATGCTTAAAAACACCATGCATGTTCGAAGTAATCAGAATTTCTCAGATGACTTCATTCATAGAGATCTAAAAAATAGTGTGGATATCTCGGTGTAGTACTGTTTCTCAGAACGGCAATATTTACTAGTTTTCCATTATGAACAGGCTTATTATTGCATCATCATACGAGGTAATGATAATTTCCTTAATTTTACACATTCATATTTGTATTTCAGTGTTAAAAGTCAGCTGGAATTAATGGCAGTAAATGTTGTGACAATTAGGGTAGGTTGACCAAATCTGTTTAAATCCGCAAGAGCGTTCTCTATGATGTGAGGAGCAGCGCGAGAACTTTGGCGGGAAAACACAAGTAAGTGGATGTTTCTTGACGTTGCCATAGTTTCTCTCTCTCTCTCTCTCTCTCTCTCTCTCTCTCCATTGCTAAAACATACTATACAAATATAGTATCGCTCAATCCCTAAAAAGAAAAAATAATGAAATGAGTAGCTCTACATATAGGCTTAGGCTTACACAACAGCAGACTCACTCTCTCTCTCTCTCTCTCTCTCTCATCATAACATTGCATCCGTTCCTTTATAACATTGCATCCCCTTATTGTTTTTGTCATTGGACATTGCTCAAATTTAACTCTTGATTTTATTATGGAAGATCGCGTTTCCGATTATGCAAGCATTCCGTTCATTGTGGTGTCATAAATTCATTTGTGTAAGGTTACTTGGTAGGTTATGTCGAAAAATGTTTATTTTGCTCAGAACTGTCGCTGCACATTACAACTTGAACGAATACTGTAAAGCTTACTACTGCATTTAAGTATCAATGATTTCAGAATTGTAGAATATGATTGAAAGTTATAGGAGGTCAAGCAAGAAATAAGCACAATAAGACTGAAGCTCCTCCCCTTTCTAAAGTTGCCAGATGTCGCATTATTGAGCAATATGTCCGAAGATTTTAAAAAACTGTATCCTAACTTTCCTTGCCGAGTGTACATACACAGAGATGACCTATGTTTTTATTGGGTTCTTAGAGGTGCCAGGGGTTCTCTCAACAAGACTAAAGAAAATAGTGAATACATATATTTTAGGAAGGTTAACTACAGAGCCCTGTATTTCTATTAGTTAGTAAAAGTAATGAATATAGCTAAGGCAATGGAGGATGACAGGATGGCACTCTTTGTGCGGCGCACTGTATACAACTGTCCCAACATGTCATCGCTCGAACTGCCAGACGTTCGCAGTCACTCTGGCATCGCTTGGGTCTGTCCTTAGGCCTTAGGTCCGATTCCTATTGGTTCCTTGTTTTCAGTTCCACCAATGAGGCCTGGGCTTCATGATGCTGTGGCATTCCTGCCCACACCTCTCAAAAGTGGTTGGGAGGTTTCCGTCAAACACCAGGGCAAACTAGCGCTAGGACACACTACAGGCATAGATCTTGTAAATGTATATATGTATATGTATGCATATATATGCATGTATATGTTTATATTTATATAAATATAAATATGTATGTATATATATATATATATATATATATATATATATATATGCAATATTTATATATATTTATATATATATATATATATATATATATATATATATATATGCTATATACACATATACATATATATATATATATATATATATATATATATATATAGTCATAAACTGTATGTCCTTGGTTAAGGAGAAATTGGAACAATTTATCTTTTAGTGACTGAATTACGTACCAATCAGGGGTCCCAAGTTTATGAACAAAAGGAAAACTACTGGAAACTCACCTTGGAATCTTCCTGGATTTACGTAAATAATTAAGGTCACCATTTGCAATTAAAATTCTTTTACAATTAAAAGGGTTTATTTACAGAGACTGGGGCAAATATGCAAGAGAAAAAAAGAATGTAAAATGTAAACAATTACAACCACATAAATTACATACAGTAGATCAATAATGCAGTGATTTGCAAATAAGCAATGTAAATATAAAGGGCCTCAGATACAACCATCCCCTGTGATAACAACTGACGCTGTTATGGTAAAATTACATCAGATCACAGACAAAGTACATTGGAAGGGGTGAATGCCAGGGTAATGGCAATCAGTTAATTAAGATGATTTCTGCAGGGACAACTGGAGTCTTGCAATTAGGCTGCGACCAGGAATGGTTGTGAAATTGGGCAAGGAATTGATGGCACCTGATGGTAGAGGACCAGAGTTAGTACAACACGGAAGATTTTTAAGTTTCCCCTGCTATCCATTAAACCATAACTCTCCGAACGGGGAGGAAACAAACACTTATATCACTTAGACTAATTTGCCGTCTTAATTTGCACTGGGGAAGGGATATCGGAATACTTATCACTGAATCATTTTAAGTTGATTTCAAAGCAAGTCATGGGGCGATTTACAGGCTGCTCGAAGTAGGGTGACTTAACAAAGGAAGAAACTGAAGTTTGAAGGAATGGAAAAATCAAGGAATTTCAGGGGAGGGAAAGGGCTGACTTAGATGACTACTTGCGATCAACGTACCTGGCATACAGATGTGTGCGCTAAACATGAGGGCCTTGGTCGGTTACTGAAGTTAGTGTTCACCAGTGTGGAAGGAAGCCGTCGCTGGACACGAGTCCGTGACGGGATTCGGAGGCCTCTGCCCTTATTGAAATCAGTGCACGCCTTTCATGGCTGCTTGTTCGAAGTGTAGGCTTCCGCCCATCTCCAAAAGTCATACAGCCAGCAAAGGAGTGGAGCAGAAGTGGCCAAGATTAAGTACTTAGAAGTTAGGTCCTATCTATCTCACAGCCTGGCTATGTCCCCAGTGCCCGCAATGCCTAGCTACTCCAACATCATGTGATGGGGTGAAAGGGTGGTCCCCATTATTTATCCCAAGTCAGCTAAGGTTGGGAGCTAGCACTACACGAGTGGAAAGAACAGACCCTAACTGCTTTTCTCTGGTTCAAAAATATATAAGACTGATTCTATTCATAACCGCCATCTTTTCTTCAATATATAGTCAAATGAAAGGAGAAAATGCATCAAAGGATAAATGAGCACTGAACAATGCTAACATGAGGGAGGGATAAATTCTTGAATTAAAAAAAAAAAAAAAATATATATATATATATATATATATATATATATATATATATATATATATATATATATATATATATGTGTGTGTGTGTGTTTGTAGATGTCTGTGTATTTGTATAAATATAATATTTATTTATATGTATGTGTGTGTAGTGTATTTATCTATCTGTCTATCTATCTATCTATGTATATATATAATGTGTATAACATTATATATGATTAGATAAATAGAGAAATAGGTAAATGGTAGATAATAGATACACACGCATTATTTAACACACATATACATATAATATATAACAAATGAATAGATTAAAATAATATATATATAGATATATATATATATATATATATATATATATATGTATATATTACCCATATAAACAACTAAACTCATGATTGTCTTGCCTGTCGGCATTACGTTCTCTCAAGGTTGGTAGGCTGGGTGACGATTCAGCAGATTCTAACCGCTACTCTTCTCTAGATTTCTCTCTCTCTCTCTCTCTCTCTCTCTCTCAGGTCTCAACAAAACACACGGTACCCAAAATTATTTATTGGCTGAAAAAGCAAAACAAGCTTTTAACATATTGAACTGGCAAAAGAAAGATTATTAGGTAATTTTAGCTAAGACAATAACAAGTCTCTACCCCCAAAGGAATTAAAAGAAAGTTTCCTAAAACAAAAAAAAAAAAAAGAATTCAAGTCACTACTCCATGATACACACGGGTCCAAATTCATAAGTCAAGTCTGTTAAATAATCTGAGGTTTCCTTGACCTCTATACATGTTGAAACATCTGAGGACCCAAAGAAAATCTCCCATTAGTTTCTAAAACATAAACATACAAGGGAAAAAAACAATGGGAATTCCTCCCATGTTACCAAAAGCCCAAAACAAAACATAGAGACATATAGTAATAAAATAAGCAGATATATAAACTCAAAATACCGATGAAATTCCTCCTTCACTGTCCAAATCACAAGACATAAGGAATAGTCAGTTTATAACTCAGGAATCAGATGCATATAATTATATATATATATTTTTACGTTTTTGTGGTTTTATTTGAAATATATATTCTGTGAGACAGGTAGCAACAATTATAATTTAGCTCATGATTCTGACTGTAAGGTCGGGAAAACAGAAAAAAGAGAAACAAAGGAGAATTTCATATGAGCATGGGTCTCTTTGTTACTGAGGGAAATATTACGAAACACGCGGCACATTTAAAGGAGCAGCATTGATAAATGGCATTAGAAAATGGAAAGAGGAACTCAGTAGATTGAATGAAACTGAGGAATTCCAGACACAGTCCGAGAAGCTTCCATGAAGGGTCCCTCTGAAATGAGAGATATGGCACATTATACGCCAGTACGAAATAGACAAAGAGGATGAATTGAAGCTGCACTGAGGCGCCAAAGGAGCAATAAAGACTTAATACCGCCGTATGCAAGAGGCACAATGGACATTAGACAAGGGTGATTTCTGGCTTTCTTTAAGCAAATATTTCGAGACAAAGCGTGACTGAAATGGGGGCTCTTCCAGGCACTTTACTCAGCAGATTTTCCGAGGGCGCAGAGAAGGCGGTCCGGATGATCGGCATTTCCGGTATGGTTTCTTCCACGCAGGAGATGCAAGGGTCGAAAGGGCAAGGCGATGGGGACTCCTCAAACTCAAGCAATGGGCGCAGGGGCTCGAGAATACGGTCGAAGGGCACGCAGGAGAAGTATACTTGAAAGGGCCACGTGGTTAGGATGCAAGGGCATCGGGAGTGGGGCCAGGTGTTGAGGACGCCTTCACAAGTTCACCCATATCTTCCAGCCCGCGTGTGTGTGTCGACCTGTGGTTTCTGCTTTTATCCTCCTATGGGGCAGGGGCGTCCACCACAGATGCTTTTGACTCCATTGGTGTAAACTGCTGCCTGCAGGGGAGGTTTTGGCCTGTAGGAGAAACACCTGCCAGATTACTTCTTGCCTCGGCGAAAGATCTTATCAAAAATGGAGCGCCTTTAATCTTTTAACCCTTGTTTTTAAGTCGATAGACAGATGGTCTATCGATCGGCCGGCTGGCAGTAAATGAACAACCAACAACAACAAAGGAGGGGGGGAGGGGAGGCAATTTGCTAGCGAATTCTTGCTAATCATAATACCTCCCCATACAAGATGATGTACATACCTCCTTCCGGGTGTGTAGCATCGATATTCAGAAGAATGATGCAAATGCTTTACGTTACTCTACATTCTGCCTTGCAATGAACTTTACTCCTAAGGGTTTTATGAAGCTGTGACATTACTTTTAATAACACATTGGGACAATTTTCGTTAACAGAACGCAAAGTGATTTAAACACTTGCAAAAGAATATTTACTTTAGATTTGGTTACCCACTGGTAACTTTATAATGTGACTCGAACAATTGTGAATTAATTAAGATTATAGGACCACGTATATGAGGCTATGGTCAACAAATGAAAAGAAAGGTTATTGTTCAAGAATTAAAATACACGGTTACTTAATTTAGATAAATGTATGCGGTTAGTACAAATCTGCCTTGAAGAGGTTGCAAATGAAAACAGCGTTTATTTTGTAAATGACATCCCCTTTACGCGATACTGTAATGACTATACATATTCGCATTGATAATTTATCTTCGCTTTAACGCATTTGTTTAGCCGCCCCACACGGATTTTGATGTTTTATGCGGGCGAGAGTATTCGCGAGATTTTAATTCGCTAACCTTAAACTACGCTAATTTTATGCGCCCACTGCCCACTCAATGCGTGTTATGACGGGGGTGAGACAAAAGATGTGGGGTCTTAGACAAACAGAGATCTTGGAAGGAATGAAGGGGGAAAAGGGATAATAATAACAAAAGGAAAAATTACCAAGACGTTATGAATGAAACTTGACCGCATATAAAGTATGGGACACGTCCTCAGAGCTTACGAAAGGGCATTTAAATCACAAGGGCAGAGTTTATGACTATGATTCATTAAAATAAAGATAACTAAAATGACTAAAAGAAAGTAAATGATATTGGCAGAAGAGCTTAAGGGGAAAAAGAGTGAGGGTTTTATTGCATAGGCGGGAATTCATCGTCCTTGCCTTAAATTACGGCCCGACTATCACTTCAGTCCCAGGGGCGAGGAAAAGTGCACCCGAAGGGCGCGACTCCTCAGGAGGGGCTGACACGCACGCTCAAAGCAAGGTATACATGCAAGGGCAAACATACTTCACTCTGTTATTCTTAATGATTTATACATTGTGTGGGGAATGGTATCCTGTATTTAATTGCCTCTTGTGGGGATAATTTAAGGAAGATTAATAGAAGGTGATAAGAGACAGAAGTTCCTGAGGAACGGAAGAAGCAGAGGGGGGTCTGACATCCCTTCTGGATTAGTGCCAAGACTCCTGAATGAAATGGTGGCACAGGTGCCATGGGGAGCTCTAGAGCTCTTTGTAAATTACTGGAATGTCCCAATGCCCGTGGTGATTTCTGCCTTCGAGCCTTTCTTAATGGGACAGTCGTCCTCGGCCGGGAAGGAGGGCCCAGCGATCAGGGCGGCACGGAGTACCACCTGGCCTGCTGATGCGACAGCTGACGAGGAGTGTTCGTGTATGGTTCTAACTCATGATCCGTCAGCGCTCTTGTATTCATCGCTGGCGAGATATGGCAGAATCCTGACTTGTACTGGCGTCGCGACGGACTGAGGCAGAGAGAGGCGGTCGGGGGTGGCGGAGCGGCTCGCAGGTATCGATGACCAGCTCAGGCATCGGTTGCGCAGGGCCGCACCTGCAGGTGAGCTCATGTGGTCGGGAGGAACCGTCTCTGACCGACGCTGGTAGCGTGCCAGCCGGGGAAGAGAGGGGGTCCGGAGTTGGATCCCGTGAATGGAGATCGCTCTGGCGCTGGCACTAGGCAGAGTCAGGCGCTATCAGAGGGTTTCTCGCTCGTCGGTCAGGACGGACGAGCTTGGCCCTGCTCGGGCATGCAAGTGGCACCGTAGGAATTTGGCATCTCCTGAAGGAGATTTGATCAGGCCCCGGCACTGGCACTGAGGCAGGGCCGGCACTGGAATTGATCGAAATCGACGAGGGGCCACTGTACATCGTGGTCCAGGTGACTGTGGGACTGCACGTCCTCCTGGTACCCAGGGGCGCCAGTCTTGGCTGGAGGGAGGCGGGAGGATTACCTGCGTTCACGGGAATGAGTCGGGAATGGGGACCCTAGATTGTCGTGATTTCGGTGGGGACTCGAAAGTCCTGTCCCCAGGATGACGCCATAGCCTCCGGGAGATGGTTTGCTACTGCAAGATTGCAAATTTTGGATTGGTGAGGTCTTGTGACTCCCACCACCGTAGGGAGTATCATTTTAAATTTATTTATTCCTCGATCGCGTGATTTGCTTTCGCCTATTGACGATATTCGCAGGGAACTCTGTCCCTCTCGATGAGGGAGATTGTGCACCCAGTCCTCTAAAGCAGTGACTCAAGTGCGCGGCTCGCTACTCGTGGAGGGGCCACGAGCACGGCTCCCTTCGGCGGAGGCCTAATGACTTGGGATTCAGGACGCCAAGGCGCACGGTGGGAGTAGTTGATTTATTATTGCGTGGGCATTTTGCCCATGCGGAGAATGGCCATAGACCTTGCACGCCGTGTGCTGTCTGGTTGTAAAAGTCTTTCGCGCTGCCCTGTGGAGGGCGAAGTAGTTATTTGTCGGTTTTCCGGGAGAGAGAGGAGCGGTTTTTGTTCCGGCACTGAGGCACTGAGGAATGCCCTGTTTTCTGCAATAATGGCGTTAGCTTGCCCGAAGTTTCAGCCTTAGGGGAATTTGTTCCTCCGAGAGGGGCGGGGATTTATTTTTCCGCCATGATCCTTCTTGAGGGTGGTGGAGTTTCTCACATGTCTGTTATTCGCAACACTCGTGAGTGTTGGTGGGGCTTTTTCCACTATAAGGAGTGGCGAGGGCAGGAGGCGTAGCGCAGGAAATGCTCGAACTTAAACCGCCGAGTACCTCGGCGGTGTTAGGTGGCTCCCTTCGAATCGTTTTTTGTCAACGCCGCTTCCGGCCGGTACGCCTAATCGGACCAAGTCTGGCCTACTTCTGGGCTGCTCTTCTTAACGCCTCTCCACCGGCCATAATCTCGTGACGTCAGAACTGCTTGGCGCATGGCTTCCTGTAGTTTCGATCGTCTGCGGGAAGGGCGTGGTAGGCAACGAGGGCCTTTCCACTTCAGGAATTTAGTGAGAACAAGGAGAGTTCGCTGGGAGAGATCGTATACTCCAGGACTCGCTCGCCCTTTCGCCTCATACTGGGTTCGGACTCGTCCATTTTGCATGAACGAGTGAGCTTGGCTGAGGGCACTCATCCCCATGCAGGGGCGGGGCGGGCTGTCGCTCTAGCATCTGAGCTCGTGGGCGCTTTGTCGCCTCGATCTTCCCATTCTCGTTCCTCCCTTTCCTTGGGCGATTCTGTCTCTCTCCTCTCCTCGCGTTCTCTCCTGTCTGCACGCTCTTTTTCCTTCTCCTGCTCTTGAGCCGATTCGCTCTCTCTCCTCCTCGTTGTTCTTGGCAATCTGTTCCTCTCTCTGCACGTTCTTTATCCTTCTCTGCTCTTGGGCAATTCTTGCCCTCTCTCCTCACGTTCTTAGCCTCCTGTTGCTCTTTGGGCACCTTGCTCTCTCTCTCTCTCCTCACGTTTGGCCTCTCGTTGCTCTTTTGGGCAACTCTGTTCTCTTCTCTCCTCACGTTCTCTTGTTTCTTCAGCCTTGGCATCATCCACTCGCTTCTGAACCCATGCTCTCATGATCTTGCCCTGACAGTCCCATGTCCCTTCCCAGCTGACATGTAGAATTTGAAATCCCTGCTTTGTTGGGCTCTGCATTAGCCATCTTGAAATAATGGGTATAAGGATAGGCCTGAAAAGACTCAATTGCAGACCCAAACACCCAATTGTTCAGACTGGTGGTGAATGGATCTGTCTGAATACGACAGGTGATTAGTAAGTCTGAGGAGACTTTTTGTTAAAATTTGATATGTCTTGGAAAGACGGGTGTTCTTGGCTAACGAATTTTAATATGTCTCGAAGACGAGTTGATTTTGTCACGCCGACTTGGCCGGCTGTAGCGCAGAAGTTAAGGAGTTGTTCTAACGAACTAGAATGATCAGTCCCGTAGGGGCTTAGATGTGTGTGAACCATAATTCGTATAATGTCTCAAAAGGACTTAATTTTGGGTTCGTAGGAATGAAATTCCCCGCCACGCGCGACGTGAGAATTTTTGTATGAGTTCCTGAGGATCAGGGTTTGGAAGAATTCTCGCCATGTGCGCATTTAGAATTTTAGGAGTCTCTGAGGACTGGAATTTGAGAAATTCTGCCACGTGCGACTTAGAATTTTAGGAGTCTCTGAGGACTGGGAATTTGGAGAAATTCCTGCCACGCGGCGACGAATTTTAGGAGTCTCTGAGGACTGGAATTTGGAGAAATTCGCCACGGCGATTTAGAATTTTAGGAGTCTCTGAGGATCGAATTTGGAGAAATTTTCGCACGCGCGACGAGAATTTTAGGGTCTCTGAGGACTGGAATTTGGAGAAATTCTCATGCCACGTATGACGAGAATTTTAGGAGTCACTTAGACTTGGAATTACGATCTGTCCCTTAGACTTAGAAATTACCAACGGAACCAAAGAAAAATGTATGCTGGGAAATGAATGGGAAAAAAGAAAAAAATGCTACACACGCGGCATGGGCGGGGTGGGGTAGGTCGTTTGGCCAACACCGAGGTATTTTTAGATTCTGGGTGAATGAACCCGTATATTTATATACCGTCTGGACCTGGAATTTCCCAGTCGTCTGAGAGGATAACAGTACAACGGCCTAGTAATTTTCCTATAAGCCGGAGTTTAAATTTCGCTTTCCTAACACCTAGCCTGAATTCTAACTACACTGAGAGAACTTTCAGCAATGCAAGCTGACTTCGCTGTATCCTAGACGCGGGAATTTTATTCGCGCCTAAATAGCGTTCGCTAATCTGAAATGCGAAGTAAAATTTATCACAGAGGAATTTCTTTCACTATTCCTCGAAGCAAGAATATGGCAAGGGATTTTAACACAGAGGAATTTCGCACTATTCCTCGAAGAAGATATTAGCACTGGTTATTTCCTCTAACTACCTATCCTGAAAGGCATGCATTAACGAATCTAATATTTATGTTCTTTTCTCTCAGTGATTACATGCATTCCTATTTCTAATTCTAGGAACAGTCAATGATTGTAAAAGGTTTTGCTAAGATAAACACATTACTTTGATGTGGAATTTTCTGATCTGTGTGCTGGTTTTATTACATTAAAAGGTTCAGAATTGTCTCGTACCCAGCTTAGCTTTTGCTAATAGCTGATCTGGCAAGTTGCAAAATGCAATAAAGCAACACTAGGGAACTGCAACTGCAAACGAGATCTATGGCCAGGTCGCCATTTTTTACGTTTTTCCGTGGTTTTAGCTTGAAAGATTTGGTGAGACAGGTGCACACCTCTAAGGTAATTTCTCTAGCCCTTGTGGATTCTGACTGTGGGTACGGGAAAACGTAAAAAAAAAGAGAAAACAAAGGAGAATTTCATATGAGCATGGGGCTCTAGCGAAACATTGAGGAAGACATGAAAACACGGGCACATTTAAAGGAGGTATTTACATAAATGACATTAGTACGGGAAAGAGGAACTCAGTAGATTGAATGAAACTGAGGAATTCCAGACACAGTCCGAGAAGCTTCCACGAAGGGTCCCTCTGAAATGAGAGATATGCACATTATACGCCAGTAATGAAATAGACAAAGAGTGATGAATTCGAAGCTGCACTGAGGGTGCCAAAGGAGTAATAAAGACTTACACTGCTGATGCAAGAGGCACACGGACATTAGACAAGGGTGATTTCTGGCTTTCTCTTTAACCAAATATTTCGAGACAAAAGCGTGACTGAAATGGGGCTCTTCCAGGGCACTTTACCTTAGCAGATTTTCCGAGGGCGCGTAGAAGGCGGTCCGTGGATGACTTGCGATTTCCGAGGGCGAGTTTCTTCCACGTGGTGAGATGCAAGGGCTTCCGTAAAGGGGCAAGGCGATGGGGACTCCTCAAAACTCCAAGCAATGGCGTGTGGGCTCGAGGAATACGGTCGAAGGGCACGAGGAGAAGTACTTTGAAAGTGGCCACGTGGTTAGATGGCGGCATCGATGGGGCCAGGTGTTGAGGACGTCTTCAAGTTCACCCATATCTTCCAGCCCGCGTGGTGTGTGTCTTCGACTCGTGGGTTTCTGCTTTTTATCCCTCCTATGGGGCAGGGGCATCCACCACAGATGTTGACTTCATTGCACCTCTGCTGCCCGCAGGGGAGGTTTTGGGCCTGTAGGAAACACCCAAGCCAGATTACTTTTGCCTCAAGGAAAGATGTTTATCAAAAAATGGGAGCGCTTCTTTAATCTTTTTAACTCCTTGAGTTTTTAAGTCATAGACAGAGGTCTATCGACCGTCGGCTGGGCAGTAAATGAACAACCAACAACAACAAAGGAGGGGGAGGGGAGGCACGGCTAGCGAATCTCTGCTAATCATAATAATATGTATGTATGTATATATATATATAGTATAGGTATATACATAGTATATATATATACATATATAGTATATATATATATATATATATATATATATATATATATATATATATATATGTATATATATATATATATATATATATATATATATATATATATATATATATATATATATATATATATATGTATATATATATATATATATATATATATATATATATATATATATATATATATATATATATATATATATATATTATTATTATATAGTAACAGTATGTTGTGTCACAGTGGATGCATCGTGACTTCAAGGGAGTAAGTTTATCTCATCGGAAGAACAGGTAGTGCTCGCACGAAGCGCCATCGTTATATCTATTTGCAGGCACAATGAGACACAGATGAAAAGGAAGGTTACAAAGTAAAACAAAAAGAACAAGAATACCTGTATGGTCAATTGTCAAAGGTAATAAATATACATAAACCAGGATAATCCTGGATCAAGAAGTCACGAACTAAAACATAGGCCTAACTACAAGAGATACGAAAGTTTAGCCACACAAAATCCAAAAACATGAATAAAATTGAAAACCAGATGCTTAATTGCCAAGGGGTAATAAACAAAAGGGTAACCCAGGAAAATCCGGGATCACACGGTCACAAACTAGAACCAAATACTTAACATAAGAGATGCGGAATCTTACCCGTTCAAATTACAGAAACATGTATAAGTATTTGGTTCTAGTTTGTGGCCGCGTGATCCCGGATTGTCTTGGGTTACCCTTTTGTTTATTACCCCTTGGCAATTAAGCATCTGGTTTTCAATTTTATTCATGTTTTTGGATTTTGTGTGGCTAAACTGTATCTCTTGTAAGTTGTGGCCTATGTTTTAGTTCAGACTTTTTGATCCAGGGGATTATCCTGGATTATCTTTCATTTATTACCCTTTGACAATGACCATCTGGTATTCTTGTTCTTTTTGTTTACTTTGTAACCTTCCTTTCATCTGTGTCTCATTTGTGCCCACACGATGCGTTAATAAACGTGAAAGCGCTTCGTACTGAACTTCTGCCTGTCATTTTCCCGTGGGATTCGCTTATACGCTGAAGTCACGTGCATCCACCGTGATTTTTAAGCATATATTTATATATGTATATATATATATATATATATATATATATATATATATATATATATATATATATATATATGTATACAGTATATTTTTATATGTTTCGGTGCAGGTGGATCTTATGACTCCACAATTATTACTTTTTACTCGAAAAATGCCTTGCAAGATACCCAGGACATATAAAACACAAACAAAAAGAAGTACACGGAGCGGAGGGCTCCTTCACTGGGAAGTGCGTGAAACACGTGGATATAAAATAGTTATATTTGAGGAAGGCCACAAGGTCAAAAGGAAAATTAACTGCCTTTATTATTTCTAGGCATTTTGCCCATGAGGAAGAGAGTGGCTATAAACCTTGCACGCCGTGTAAAAGGTTTGGCTGAAATTCCTTCGCACTGCTCCTGCAGAGGCGAGGCGACCATTAGGGGCTGTCCGAGAGAGAGATTGGGTTTACTGCGCATTGCTCCTGGCATGCCCGATCTTTTTTACAGAACTCCGACACGACGCTTCTGTGATTGCCCATTCTTCGATGGAGGGGCACCCGATAGCAGGCGGGTGGCGAACCTTGCGCTGCAGCGAGCCTCCTGGGGGTGATGGGTGTCCATAGATCTCGCTTATTCGCAGCAATCAGCCAAGGTGGGGCCTCCTTCGGCGATGTGCGTGGCGGTGGGTCAAGGGGTGTGTAGAGTAGGAAGTTCTCTTATTTGTATTTGTTCGATGGCATCGTTGAGGGTCGTAACCCCACGGCTCGAATCCATTTGGCACGGGCACGCTCGGACTTGTAGGCCCAGTCTGGCCCAGGTTTGATTGGCTCCTTCACTAGCCCGCGCCAGCGCCCTCCAGCTGCTCAGGGGGCTATCTCGCACGCCTTGGCAATAGTCTGGCGATGACCTCCCAATTTTCCTGCTCCTCCGAAGGGAGGGGCCCTGTAGGCAATCAGCCTCCTCCAAGGAACTTGCCCAACACCAGGGAGAGTTCGGCGGGCACCTTCAGGGGCAGGCCTTTAACACTGTCTCGGGGCGCTGTCGAGCCACACCTCGGGTCGCCTCCGTCCACTTTGGCATGCTGCCGATAGCCTGGCTGAAGGCACCTGGCTCCCTGGGGCAGGTGGAGGCTGATTGGGGGACTGAATGGGAAAATGAATTGGTCTCGTTTCAATGGACCGACGACACGGATTTATTGGGACAAGAATAGGACATATGGGCGCCCGAATGCACAGACGACGCCTGATCAGCGCAGGGCGCTAGTTTTACTGACTTAAGGGAGAAGTGTAATTCTCAAGGGCAATTAGGTGGGTGGCCATCCCATATCTGGCAAATAGATAGGCAAATACACGCAGCCGTAGTAACAGCACAAACAAACACACAAAAAAAAATCAGAACAATACAGAACATATAATGCCAGACCCCCAATAATGCAAAACAATTTGGTATAGCGAAGCAAATCAAACAAACAAATGTTTTCCTAACTGGGCCACGGAATGGACGGTCAAGGCCGTCTGCGCCATAATATACGCTTTCGCTCCTATTTCTAAAACGAGAGAGAGAGGGTAAAATGCGCCAGCAATGCTAATTGACTTCTTCGAATAATGGTTGACGCGAGGTCTCGCGCCTATATCTAATGATTCGCCCGAAATCACTGTTTTTACAGGGAGGAATATGCGCACTATTCCTTTAATGATTTATCACCTGTATAACCTAATTGAATGGCATGCAAGCCGCCTGCAAAGGCTTCCAAAGCTGGTGCTTTCGGCGACTTCGCTTTCCTCGGACATACTCTACTATAAAAAATTCTAGGACTAGTCACGTTTTGTACAGCGTCCTACACTAAATAAACACAGTTTACTTACGCAGAATTTCTTGGCTCCGTTGCGCTGGCTTTCAAAGGTTCGTAATCTGTCTCGTGATCCAGCTTAGCTGAGCTAATTGCTGATTTCACAAATTGCAACACAAACAACAAAGGGGAAGAGGGGGGGAGGCAATCATTACGAGAATCACTGGTCAGGTCATGCCATTTTTATATGTTTCCTGCAGGTGGATCTTAAGGACTCACAATTATTACTTTACTCGAAAATGGCCTTGTAAGATACCCAGGACATATAAAACACAAACAAAAAAAAAGAAGCTACACGGAGCGAGGGCTCTTCACTAGGGGAAGTGCGTGAAACACGGATATAAAAATAGTTATATTTGATATACAAGGTCAAAAGGAAAATTAACTGAAATACGGTAAACACACAGAAGTCCTCCCGAAGGGGGAGCTTGGGAATGCCAGGAACACGACCAAGGATAATTCCTGCAGGCGCCTTTCTGAAACTATTGGACCCACTGCACATCTAATGCTGGAATTTGGGATTGAATTACTGGGGGTGCACTGAAGGCGCCAAGGACTCCTGAGGTTACGACTCAGAGGAAAGAAGCAGAACACGTGGGCCTGGCTTGAACCAAGGAATATCAGGGAACACAGTTATAGGCCCAGAGATTAATAAATGCAAAAGGGCTAAGTAATCGTGACTAGCAACTGCTTTTGGTACATTACCACATTTGTAGGGGCAGGGGGTTGACGACGTCTTCGCCGAGAAACACGCGGTGGAGCGTGGACAAATGGTAGCCCTCCCTCTTCCAAGGTATTTCTTCAAGTCGTAGATTGGGGCGTGAAAGGGCGCCCTTGGATGATGAAAGGCCGCGTTTAATGTCCACTCGCGTTTGAGACTTGCAACTTCTTGTAGTCTTCTTTGAAGGCCACGTGGAATGGAACACGGGGCACACAGGGCGCGCGGCGCGGGATTCACGTGGCGCGAAAGGAAGAGGAAGGTAGGGGCAAAGGACCGAGACTTGACTTGTTCTCGCCGGCTTAACTAGCAACCGCGCGTGAGGGGAGAGCTGTCCTGGCCCTGACCTTTATTGCTTCTGGACAGGCAGGGGGCGATATCCTGACCCAGGTCGCCGACCCGGATATCATAGAAAACGATTTTCTTCCTGTACCAAAGAAACAGTGCGTGCCGTGTTTATCGTCCCCAAACTATTATATTTCCTGAGCCCCTACCCGACCTTCAAAGGTTCAAACCAACCCAAAGCAGGAAGGAGAAGAGTTTCAGCGGATTTTGGCGCTACTTACAATATATATATATATACATATATATATATATATATACATACATATATATATATATATATATATATATATATATATATAAAGATATATATATATATATATATATATATATATATATATATATATATATATATATATATATATGTATATGTATATATATATACATATATATACATACATATATTATATATATATATATATATTTATATATATATATATATATATATATATTTTATATATATATATATATATATATATATATATATATATATATATATTTTACTAATCATTTTATTGTGGGATTTTATTATATATTTTATATATATATATATATATATATATATATATATATATATATATATATATATACAGTATATATAATTATATATATGTGTGTGTTTGCTGTGTGTAAAATTTACTAAGAATCACTCTGCTCTTATAACTTAGAGGAAGAATTATTCTCATGAGATGATATTTAGGAGGTTAAAATGTAAATGTGATAAAATATAGTTACTTTTAATATTATTATTCATTATTTCATATATAGTCTGTGATTTCCCAACCTCTTCTTCTCCTGCTGCTGTTGTCTCTTTTAATTCTACTAAAGGAGGACAGAAGGAAAAGGAACAGTTTCTTGCGTGACTGTCATTTACTCACTGTCATTTACAATTAATCTCTAAATCAGTGGTGGTGTCTTCTGCCCGGTTTGTTGGAAATGTCCTGATTTTATGACTTGGGCAATCGACCTGCAGAAGCAGTTTTCATTTCCTGTATTTTAATCTCAGTTCTTTTGCTGAAATCATGGAAGAAATGGGACGAAGGCTCTCTAAGTCTTGTATTCACCCTCATCCCAAATATGCAATCCTGTGGGATGAAAAAAATGAGAGGGAGCTCTTAAGATTATGATGATGGTTGTGATACTGTTATCTGCTACAAAAAATATTAACTGTTAATAGTATCTATACAGAATCAAAAAGAGAGGTGAGGCAAAATTGAGGAGTGAGATGCATTTCATTAATGATGAAAATTTTGAATTAGCAAGAACCGAGTATATGAGTTTTGGTTCAGAGGGTAAAAGACTAACTAGAGAGATAAAAGAAGATCTGTCAACGAAAAGGTTGCGGAAACTGAAAAATCAATTTAAAAAAAACGATGGTCAGGGTCAAAGGATAGCATATAAAGCAATTGGAGAGCTGAGTGGCAGTGCTGGTAAGCATAAGGATATACCAGTCATGGATATGGAAGGTAATTTATGACCAAAAATGTTGAAATCAGAAACAGATGGAAAGAGCACTTTGAAACAGTTCTTAATAGACCAGTCCCCCCAGAAGAGGATATAATGCCTGCTCAGGAAGATTTAAATATTGATGAAGGTGAGATCAGGCTTGAAGAAGTGGTTAAGGAAGTCAAAAAGAGTTAAAGAATTATGAGGCACCAGGAGAGATGGCTTATTCCTGGAAATGTTTCAAGTGGAGGAGGATAGATTAGTATTTGTCTTAAAATTATTATTCAATAAGATATGGGTGACGGGGATAATACAATCAGGTTGGAAGAATGGTGTGAACATTAAAGTTCCAAAGAAAGATCTGAGTAGGTGTGGCAACAGGATGGAAATCACTTTGTCACATGTAGCCTTGAAAATTTTCGGTAGAGTATTGTTGAATAGGTTGGAGCCAGTGGTTGATGGTACTCTGAAGGATAAACAGAATTCTTTGTTTTGCTGATTTTGAAAAGGCCTTAGATAGTATTTCGAGACGAACTATGGGAAAATCATGAGGCATTATGGGACACCGGAAAAGTTTGTGACGGTTATAATGAACATGCATGAGGGCACATCTCGTAGAGTGATGGTTGATGGGTGTTTGAGTGACCCATTTGAAGTCAAGTCTGGTGTGATTCAGGTGGTATTCTGTCTCCTCTGTTGTTTGTATTGGTCGAAGATTACGTTATAAGAAGGGTCAAAAGAGAAATGGTTGCAGGATTGCTCTGGGGAGAAAATAGGAAACTTCTTGACTTAGATTATGTTGATGATATAGTTCTGATCTATGAGGGACCAGAAAAAATACAGAGAGTGTTGGATTGTCTCATGAGCGAAGGTCGAAAGGTTGGTTTGGTTATTAATAGTGGAAAAACTGAAATCATGAATACGAGTATTGAAAATGCACAGGATTGTCTAATTGAAGGTTTGGTCGTAAAGCAAATGGATTAGTTGAAATATTTAGGTACATATTTAGATAAGGATGGTTCTCTGGGCACAGAATTTATGGAAAGATTAAAAATGCCTATCAGGCAATGGGAATGCTCAAAAATATTTGGAATAATAGCAGTTTTTCTGTGCATACAAAAATCAAAATTTATAGGGTAATGGTCAGAGTATTTTGACTTATGGGCATTAGTCATGGTACAGCATAGATACTTCTGGATAATAAAATGTTAGCATTTGAAAACAAGGCCCTCAAAAGAATATTAGGAATTAATTGGAGGGATAGGATATCAAATAACAGAATTAGTGAAGTAACGGGGGCAGGCGGTCGATGAGTATATTAGGTTCTCGGGTTGGAGGAGACTAGGCCATGTGAATAGAAGACAGGAAATAGTACGAGATACACCAGGGTGGGTTGCTCTTGGTAGATAGGGTAGAAGTAGGCCAAAGGAGACGTGGTTGAGGACGATGAGGCGGGAAGCAGGGGATGGGCACTGTGGAGACCTTGAGGAGTTAGCCCAGGACAGAATGTGGTGGCGTTAGTTCATCAAGGCCTTATGCATCCCTGTATATATATATGTGTGTATATATATATATATATATATATATATATATATATATATATATATATATATATATATATATATTGTGAGTCAGAGATAACCACACACATGCTCATGTATTTAAATATTTTTCCTAATCTCTTATTATGTGAAACAAGTAATTCAATGACAGTGCTTTCCTTTCAGTACACCCTCAGAGTTGTTCTAAATAAGTGACTCATGAGGCCATTACCAAAGATGAAGCAGTGAAGAACAAAACAATAAAGTTGTTTGATTTATGGCTGAATGTTTTAGTACTTTGTAATTATGGGAGTAAAAGTGAATTCCTACTTACTCAACTCATTCACTGGATGCAATACCTCTCCTGCAAGCTCAGCGTAGTCCCTTAAGTTTCTCACGACCCAAATCTCTGTGCTAGTGTTTCTCTGGGCAGCCTTCAGTATTTCATTGAGTTGTGAAAGATCTCGTGGTGCAAATCTCAGTTCAACCCATTTGGGCCTCAGTTTAGACAGTAAGGACGGTAAGACACGAAGACTATCGGTTCTTGTGAGTTTTACTGCTGCTTTAGAGATGTTTCTTTCATCTGTGAAACAAGTGAGTCCAAACTCTATCATCGAAACCAGTTTCAAAATATGGTTCAAAAAAGATAATCATGTGTACCATGATAGAAGCTGTAAGATACATAGAGTTCATGAATGTCTTTTATTGCATTGCATAATGCACCTCCCTCACTATTGTAAAGTATTCCTGGTATAAAGGAAATGACTTCTCTTAATTTCCTAAGTATCCTCAATAGATCATTTTTATCATATAATCCCTTTGACCGTAGCACATATAGAATAACGTTTCCTCCTCCTTGTGGCCTCCTTCCACCTGATGTGATGATTTCATCACAGATATTGCCTGCAACTGCAAACTCCTGCTCACTCCTGTGTCTGTGGCAGTATACATTTACAACCTCTAGATGTTTTACTGTTTGCTTTATGGAGAAATAGGATGACATGATGGCATCAAATTTTTGACGTATTTTTTGACTACTAATCTCACTTTTAAAGTTTCTTACATCTGCCTCAGACCATTCATATTTTCTCTCAGTGTAATGCTTCAGAGACCATTTTCTGTACAGTCCATCAAATTCCTCCAGTGATTCAACAGAAGTTCCAGTCTCATTGGAGATTCTCTTGATCTTATGTTTCCTCAGCTGTAAGTAGAATGATGTCTTGGTAGTGATAATTTCATCCCTTAACTCTGGACACTCAATGTAAAGGAGAATGAACAGGTTAAAAAACAGTGGCGTTTGCAGGATGGCACTAGTGCCAGTGTTCATTTCTTCTATTTTCTGAAGTAGTTCTTTTTCAGTTCCTGTCGGGTTACATCATTTTCACCAGGTGGCCAATGAGTTTTTCTGTGAGCAAGATCATATCATGTTTCTGAAGACGTGAAACTATGAGGTTGATTCTGGAACGTTTTCCTTTGTTCACAATTTTTGTTAGTCCATCTGTATTCCCTGGACGTGTTGTGACAACAAACTTCAGGTTATTTGATTTAAGTGCCAACATTTCTTGAAATAGTTTTTGAGATTTCTCATTGGCCTCATCAAACCCATCACATAAAACCAAACACATTGAACCTAGAACTACCAATTTGACAAGATTAAAAGGAAACAGAGCAACAGTTTTTGGAATCAAGCTTTTAAGGTAATCATCAAAGTTGTCGTGGTCATGATCCCTGAAGTAGAAGAAGAGCAGAAATGGGAAGGAAGAGATTTCTGGTATATCCATTGTCTTCTTGCACCATTCCTCGGCATAGGAACAAAGAATTGTGGTCTTTCCAGAACCTGCATCACCAGATATAATCACAACTTCAAAGTCTTTTCCCATTTTGTCTTTGTTGAGGATTTCTTTTTGATTTACAATGATACTTTCATTGCCATGGGGATCTCTATTTAACTCCTTATTATCTTCCACTTTTAAACAGACCATGATGTTACCTGGATCTGTAGGACCATACTGAGATGAGCCAGTCGTAGGGCAAAATCTGACAGAGGCGATCATTAAGACACAGGAGTTCTCTTCAGAGGATTTTTGTATCATGTCAGAAAGCTCACTCCCATACTCTTCTATTTCTTCTTGAAGCCTTTGTCGGTCCCGTGACTTTGAGGGATCATATTTCTCTCGGATCTTGTCTAGGGTCTTTGGAACAGCAGCTTGGATCTTTGATTTAAGCCTGTCAATGTCGTCAATGTGTTGTGGAAAGAGAGGTTTGGTTTTCTCAAGAGTTTCCTCGAGAGTTTCTTGATATTCGATGAGTTTACTTTCCAAATCAGTTTCGTCAGGAATATCAAGGGTTTCATGGCTAACATCGTTCCTCTTATCTTTTATTTTTTCACTAATCTTTTGAGTTCGTTACCAGGATCCTTCACCCTTTTGCCAAAGAGCCTGGCAGATTTTGTTCATGACCGTGATGTCCAGATCTTCTGGAGGCTTTTCTGTTAGATTTTTATATCCTGGTCACTGAAAGCATTTTTTTTTCAAGTGGAACATTGTTGTCTTCGAGAATCTCTGGATGCTCTTGTGCTGTTTTTGGAGAAAGCTTAGGTTTAATATCTCATAGAGTACTTTCTCCCCAGTGCCTTACAAAATTATAATACTTCAAGTATCTCAAAACTTTAGAGAATAAACTGATCCTGAGGGAGCCATGTTGTTTATCTCTTGCAAAAATCTTCAAGAAGAGAGAACCTGGGAAGTACAAAAGCATAAGAGCAGTTAAGAGCAGGAAATAAAATGAGAAAAAAAAAATCAGTAATAATGATAACAAAAGAAGCAGTGTTAATATCAGCTTTAACTTGACTACCATGATGAGATCAACAGCAGGAGGAACCAGAGGGAATTTGAGGAACTGGAGGAGGAAGAGAAGAGATTTATGGAGGTGGAGACTGGAGAAAGGAAGGAAGAGACACAAGAGAGAGAGAGAGAGAGAGAGAGAGAGAGATTTGTCTCTCTCTCTCTTTCTTCTTCTCTCTTCTCTTCTTCTCTCTCTCTCTCATCCAAACCAGAGAAGAAAATTATTGCTCTTATAATACAACAGTTCATTCTTCTCTCTTTCTCTCTCTCTTTGTCGAAAAGAAGCGGTGCAAAAAGGTTAAGGAGAGAGATAACATTAATGTTGCAAAAAATGTGTATGCACTGTACTATAGAGAGAGAGAGAGAGAGAGAGAGAGAGAGAGAGAGAGAGAGAGAGAGAGAGAGAGAGAGAGAGAGAGAGAGAGAGAGAGAGAGAGAGAGAGAAATGATTTAAATTTTTTAGAGATGCATTCATTGTAGCATATGAACGAGAGAGAGAGAGAGAGAGAGAGAGAGAGAGAGAGAGAGAGAGAGAGAGAGAGAGAGAGAGAGAAATAATTTTAATTTTTAAAAATTGTATATGTAGTATATGAAGGAGAGAGAGAGAGAAATTATTTTTATTTTTAAAAATTGTATATGTAGTATATGAAGGAGAGAGAGAGAGAGAGAGAGAGAGAGAGAGAGAGAGAGAGAGAGAGAGGGGCTAGAGAAATTATTTAAATTTTTTGAAATGTATATAGTATTTGAGAGAGAGAGAGAGAGAGAGAGAGAGAGAGAGAGAGAGAGAGAGAGAGAGAGAGAGAGAGAGAGAGAAATTATTTTAATTTTTTTAAAAATGAATTGTAGTATCTGAAAAGCCTATAGGTCACAAGTATGTAATGAATTGCAATACACAGTGAATATTTAATTAACAGGTGTGGAGGAAAACTCCCCAAAATCCTTGAGAGGATGTTTAGCTGTTATCTGACACATTTCCTAATTAAGTAAAAAATTGTGACGTCAGGTATTCTCAAGACGTGGGAACTTGTTACATGACTTCGTGAGAGCATTCGCCGAAATGTCCAGGTTCCAGTGGAAAGGTGTATATGTGCGTTTTCTTTTGGGTGGAGTCCCAGGGTGTGAAGGGATTAGTTATGGAAAAAGGATCATTCGAAGACCAACATTGAACATTATTAGAAGTCTTCAGTGAAGGCTTTGTGGTTCGAGATTTATCAGTTAAGACTGTGAACATTGCTGTTTGGAGGTAGGAACCACATTAAATTTCCCAAACTGTACATTGCTTTTTTCATTTATATATTGTCTTTTTTTTCAAGTGTGTATTACATTGTGTGTACTTTATAATTCCCATATCTTTATTCTTACACATTTTGGGTTAATAAGAGATTTATTTGACTTCTTCAGATGTTCCTCTGAGAAAGAGATTGAAGATGTACTTATTGGGAATGTACTGGACTTTGGCTTATTTTGACCTATTGCGAGTTACGGTGTAAAGACTATAATATGATTGATCTTTTGGGAACTTTAATATTCCATTTTATTTCATCTCTTATTTCTTGCAATCTAGTTATGGTAGATTTTGTAAAATAAATTATTTTGGGTAAAGCTTGTTTTGCTGTATACCTGAGAGAGAGAGAGAGAGAGAGAGAGAGAGAGAGAGAGAGAGAGAGAGAGAGAGAGAGAGAGAGAGAGAGAATGCAGAGTCTCTACAGATATGCACTACCAGTAGCCTTTTGATGAGGTCACTATCAGCGCTACCAATAGATGGAACATCTCAACTTTGTAGTAACAGGTAAGCAATGAAATTACCTCTCAACTGGCCAACAGGTATTTGGTGGCAGCTGACTAAGGACCTCTGAAAGCCTCTGAAGGGACTGGTGATGTGGAAATTAGGAGTTAGGGTGGTAGCATTGTTTGATGACTTAGGCATTTTTCTGTCTGCTTGAGGTGAGATGCTGTAATGCACGATCAGTGACTAATGGTCTTGTGTGATAAGTTGGTGTGTTTATGGATCGTAAGACGTGTGCGGAGTGTGTTCTTTTCAGATTGGCAATTTTTTCTAGGTACTTTTGTAAAGTCACCACATTGCCGTCAGCGGAGTCTCCTTCAGATGCGTCATTAATTAAGTCTCCGCTGAGTAAGTTTTCTTTGGTGACTTCCCACTTTCTTCGCCACACAGTTCGTTACGCCTAATGTGCCAGGTCACGCATTTTTCTACCATTTAAACTTTACATGTATTTGTTCAACTGTCATCAATTATGTATTGTGTGTTTCTTTATTCGCAGGCATCAAGATTATATCCATATTGGAATTCTGTATGTTTTTGTATTGTAAATTGTACTTGTTCGCTGTATATTATTGCTAATTGTTTTTGACCTCAGGTCACACTCAATCTCATTGTCTTCCGTGGTTCGGCGCCAGTCGGCCGCTATATAAACTGCCTGAATCTGTAATAAACCAGCAGTAACTTTTACCTGCTCGTTTCTTTTGCACCTCTTATAGTGGTGACCTCCCGGAGTATCCCGGAGCCATTAGCGGACCGACACGGCAACTCAGTCTTGGCTCCAGGAACTCTCCAACGCTCTTAGCGGACTAAGCACGGTGCTGTATCCAGCGTTTGAGCGTGTTGACTCTCGTCGGTAAAATCACCAGCGTCACTAACGGACTTACACGGCACACGGAAGTGAGTTCTGACGCGAGTACCCCACTCCAGTAAGAGGGCAAAGAGCGAGCATGGACGCGGACATCCCCACCTTCCTGCAGTTAACTGCGGACCTCGCGGACTTGGAGGTCTACCTTCCTCCCATCTCTCCTGCGCCCGTCCCCGCACCAAGGCCCTCCCGCACCTCCACACCCATGCCAGTGCCCCGAACACTCCATGGCCCGGCAACACAGTCGCGTGCCGCCCTGTCCATAAAGTTGCCACCTTTCATACAGGGGAACCCAACGATGTGGGCTCGTGAGGGTCGAGAGCCACTTCAGGGTAGCGCACCTGACAGACGAAATTCTGCAGGCCGACACGGTCCTTAACGCCCTCCCGGAGGAGGTATACAGAAAACTCGTCTCGCGGGTGCCCAGCACACACCCCCTCACATACAACGTCGCGAAGAAGGCCCTCCTCGAAACGTGCTCCCTACCTATCGCCGAGCGGGCCGCCCGTGCCATCGACCTCGCCGTCAACCCACGGCATGACCTTAACAAGGTAGATGCATGGAGCATGGTTAAGGACCTCCTTTCACTACTAGACTTCGACGGCAGGAAAAAAGCGGCAGGAAATAAGCCTGTCGCGGGAGATCTACCTTCAATAGCTCCCCGGAGGTCCGCACCCAGATTCTCACCCCTACATCATGCCTCTCGATGACCTCATCCAGACAGCACAGCACCTCACGGACTGCGTGGAAGGCCACGCAGCGGCTAAAAGCGCCCACATTCAGTCAGCTCCGTTCAGCAGGAAGAAGAAACGGAGCAGGGCGTCAACGTCGTCGCCAGGAAACGTCCACCGCCCCACAACAGATGGAGTACCCGGGCCTGTGTCGCTACCACAAGTGGTTTGGCAAAGACGCGAAACTGCCTGCCGCCCTGCTCGCTTGCCCGTTCAAAAAACGTGCGGTGGCGGCCAGCAGGACAAACCGCCATGGCAACCGAGAAACCCAGGGGCCCAGAACCAGGCTTCACGTCCACGACACTGTCTCCGGCAGGTTGATGCTGGTCGACACAGGGGCCTTTAGATCGATCTTCCCAGCATCAGGGGAGGACCGCAACCAGAAACCAGACCCGGCCGCCTTCCTGATGGCCGCCAATGGATCCCCATCTCCTCCTACGGCACCAGGCCCCTGTCGATCTCCATCCTGGGCCAGAATTACTCCTGAGACTTCATCGCCGCTGACGAGTGACCCCGCTCCTGGGTGCTGACTTCCTTGTGCACTTCGGCCTGCTAGTCGACGTGGAACGTAAGCGCCTCCTCGACACTGACTCCTGCCGGTCTCTCCCATTAGCAGCGGGACCCAGGGCACCCACCATCAGCTCCATCGCCCCCCACCAGTATGCACACCTGCTGAAGGAGTTCCCCGAAGTGTTCAAGCCCGAACTCCGCCAAGTCCCCGGGGCCCCAGCCAAACATGGCATATACCATCACATAACATGCGAAGTTCTGAAGGCTTCCCCCACAGCGCCTTCAGGAGGTGAAGAAGGCATTCGCAGAGATGGAGTGGATGGGAATCTGCAAAAGGCCTCCAGTCCGTGGGCCTCCCCCTCCACATGGTGCAGAAACCGGACGGCTCCTGGAGACCTTGTGGTGACTACAGATGTCTCAACATTGCAACGGAGCTTGACCACTACCCCTTGCCCAACATGCAAGACCTCATGGCCTCCTTTCACGGAGCCAAGGTATTCACTAAATTATACCTTCTTAAATCATACTTTCAGGTACCTGTCGCACCAAAGGATATACCAAAGACCGCCATCATAACGCCGTTCGGGTCCTACGTGTTCGCCTTCTCCACCTTCGGATTGAGGAATGCCGGGGCGACCTTCCAGCGGCTCATAGACAGCATCCTTGGGGACCTGAAATTCTGCGCCTGCTGCGTTGATGACATCCTCATATTTTCCAGGTCTCACAGTGAACACCAAAAGCACATTCAGGCAGTCCTGCAGCGCCTCCAAGAGAATGGCCTCATCGTCCATTTTGACAAATGCACCTTCGGCGTCCAGAAAGCTGACTTCCTGGGCCACGAGGTATCCCCAGCAGGCGTCCGCCCACCACATCAAAAAGTAGCAGCCGTCACCAGGTTCCCCACCCCACCTCCGTCAAGGCTGTCCAGGAGTTCCTCGGGATGGTGAACTCTACAGGCGGTTCATCCCCGGGTCGCACACACCACGGCCCCCTGACGGAAGTTCTCAAACGCCAACCAAAGTCCCTGTCTTGGGGACCCAGCCAGCTGCAGGCCTTCTCCCTGACGAAGGCTGCCTCGCCGAGGCAACCGCCTTGGCACACCAGGATCCCAAGGCCCCCTCCAGCTGACAACGGACGCCTGCAACGTCGCCTGTGGTGCTGTCCTGGAGCAGGTCATCAACGGCGCCCCCAGCCCATCGCCTTCTTCAGCAAGAAGTTCATCCCGCAGAGACCCGCTACAGCACCTTCGACAGGGAACTCTGCGCGATGTATATATATAGTCCGGCACCAAGTTCCTCCTGGAGGGGACGCCCTTCACAATCTTCACAGACCACCAGCCATTGGTTCACGCCTTCACTAAGCAGGGGACGCATGGTCTTCCAGGTAGCAGCGCCACCTCCCAGCCATAGCTGAATTCACCTGCTCCGTCAGGTACCTCCCCGGCAGGAAAATCCCGTTCAGCAGACGCCCTCTCCAGAGTCGAGCTGAACGCAGTGCAGCCGGGGTAAACTATGAGGACCTTGGGCCAGGGAACAGGCTGCTGACGCAGAAACCCCAGCCTGCATGCGCCGCCATCACGTCCCTTAAGTGGCGGGACATGACCCTGCCCTGGGGGCCCAAGTCTCCTCTGGACATCAGTACCAGGTCAGCCCCGCCCCTGGTTCCAGCCTCACGCCGCCGCCAGGTATTCGACATAATTCACGGCCTCTCACATCCCTCTGGCAGAACTACGCCAAGCTGCTGTCAAAGAAGTTCTTCTGGTACGGGGTGCAGAAGGACGCCACGTCTTGGCGAAACAGTGCCTGCAGTGACAAAACCAGCAAGGTGGGTCGTCACACACAGTCCAGGATAGGTGAGTTCCCACAGCCAGAGTGCCGTTTCGCCACATTCATGTCGACGTCGTCGGGCCCTTCCCCCATCAGGCAGGTCCAGATACCTCCTGATGGTGGTAGACCACTCAACAAGGTGGCCCGGCCACACCGATGCAAGAAGCCACAGCCAGAGCGTGCGCCGAGGCCCTGCTTTCCAGTTGGGTCAGCCGCCGCGCCCTGGACCGACATTCATCCTGTCCGAATTATGGTCCGCCCTGGCCCAGCTGCTGGGAACCACGCATCACACCACCACGGCGTACAACCCGGCGGCCAATGGCCTGTTTGAGCGGTTCCACAGGTCCCTGAAGGCGTCCCTCATGGCCTGCTGCACTGCCAAGGACTGGAAACATCAGGTGCCGTGGGTCCTCCTCGGTTTGAGAACCGCCCCCAGAGCCGACGGCACCCTGTCTGCAGCTGAAAAAACCTACAGAGAGTCCCTTGTGTCCCAGGCGAACTTGTGACAAAAGATCGCCACATCCCATCACTGCAGAGGCTCTGCGATGTGGTCGGCAAGTTTGCCCCTTGCAAGCGCACGTACACCAGCAGGTCGGCCACCTTCACACCGCCAGAACTGTCATCCGCCACCCACGTCTTCGTCAGGGTCGACGCCGTCCGCCCGCCACTGACCAGGCCCTATAGGGGCCCCTTCCGCATGCTGGAGCGGAACAGCAAGGCGTTCCTGCTGGCACTTCGGGAAGAACGATTGGGTTTCAGTAGACCGGTTAAAGCCCGCCTTCCTGGAGGAGAGCACAGACGTCCCCTCAGCGCAAACCCCGCCCAGCCACCCCGCCACAGCCACGCCTCGAAACGATGGGCGCGCAGCCATCCTAGGAAAGGCCCACCCGCACCAGCAGCTCAGCAGCCTCATATGTGGGCGCCCTTGTCCTCAAGAAGCCGTCGCACCCTTCAGCGTCCCAGCAGATACGCAGATTAGTCAGGACGTGTCCCACGTCTTGGGAAGTATTTGTAAAAGTCACCACATCGCCGTCAGCGGAGTTCCTTCGGATGCGTCATTAATTAAGTCTCCGCTGAGCAAGTTTTTTCTTTGGTGACTTCCCACTTTCTTTTCGCCACACAATTGTTACGCCTAACGTGCCAGGTCACGCATTTTTCTACCATTTAAACTTTACATGTATTTGTTCAACTGTCATAAATTATGTATCGTTGTGTTTCTTTATTCGCAGGCATCAAGATTATATCCATATTGGAATTCTGTATGTTTTTGTATTGTAAATTGTACTTGTTCGCTGTATATTATTGCTAATTGTTTTGACCTCAGGTCACACTCAATCTCATTGTCTTCCGTGGTTCAGCGCCAGTTGGCCGCTATATAAACTGCCTGAATCTGTAATAAACCAGCAGTAACTTTTACCTGCTCGTTTCTTTTGCACTTCTTAGACTTTTGCAGCACAGGTTATCGAAGACAAAGAGGGATATTGTTACGTAAGTGTTCTCTTTGTGTTGGTTGAGTGGGAATTAAAGGGGACAAGCCAGTTCAAGGCAATTGAGTACCTTTTTTCGATTGCATGTGCATGTTAGTCAGAGCTTTTGTGGCTTAGCGGGTGACTACACTTGCAAAATAGTGTATAGGTACGCTGTGAAGAGACATATTACGAGGAAATCAAGAAGGTTAACAGATAGGGTGTCTTTTGGTTGGTACACATGTTCTCTTTGATGACTGAAGCAGTTTTTTTGCAATCGAGGCAAGCATGCACTCTTATCAAGTTAGTGAGTGGTGACGATTTGGTGACATCATATAGAGCATTTTGATGCAGTTATCCCACTGCTATCCCATTCTCTTTGCGAGCCAGTTTTCTTTTGGTGGGTGGACTGAAGTATTTCTGCTTCATCGCTCACATTTAGCGTTTAGAATTTTTTTCTCTTAATTGTTCGCATCTGCGGTTAGGGTTTCTTCATTGTTCACATTTGGCATTTAGAATTTAATTAATGGTTCGCATTTGCAATAGTGTTGAGAGTTTGCTGAATTTCTAACTTTTTTTTTGTTTTTTCATTTTCTTCTTTCTCTCTCTACCTTTGGGAGTTATATGAAGCTGAGATCAAGTCGAGTTCTTGGAACTTGGAGGGTTATCCATTCCGATAATATGGCGGAGGCTAACAAAGACAAAGATAAAGTAGCAATGTTGCACATATTCTTTCCGTAAATGCTGGAGTTCAGCCCTTTCCCGGGGCTGGTTGATGGCATTCTTCCAGTTCCCCTCAAAATTTTTATGGAAGGGGTGTCGAATTTTTAAGTCACCAAGAAAATAACGGATGTAGTAGAAGCTTCAATGAAGCAAAAGGCTCCTTAGTTTAGATAAAGGGGATATCAGACACCGTTGCTTGAGTCATCACATTTTGAAGTGTAGGACCTGGGACGATCTTGAGGATTTTTTGAGAGCGTCATGTGGAACAGCTGTAGCTGGCGATGCTATTCGAGATCTCAGATCTCTTTTCAAGGTCCATAAAGGCCATGATTCGCTGGTCACGTTTAGTGCCAGATATTTTGATGCTACAAGGGATTTTTCAAAGAGGTTGAGAAATTCTGGTTGGGTAAATGGAGGCTCTATACGATAGAGAATCTTGAGAAACTATTGCATTATGCATGGATCCTGAATGACGTCCCTGATTCTGTCGTAAATAGTTTTTGACAAGGAAACAGAAATGGGGTCGGATGAGAATTTACTGTTCTCTCTCAAGTTTGTAAGCCCATGTCGAAATGCCCTACAGTAGATAGCTCCTCTTTTGGATGGGATACTGAAATCTTCTGGGGCTATTCAAGCATCATACACAGAGTAATTCTGACTCCACAGTTATGAGGTTATGTGCTAAGAGAGAGGATGGTAAGACTTCTGCAAGTTCAGGATCCCAAGGGCATTGTTATAATTGTAATAGGCAGGGCCATACTAAGAAGTTTTGTAGGGTGAAATATTATGGCACTTGCAAGTCTGCATATCAAGGTTGGTGGTTTTGCCCAATTCTTTAACAGAATGAGTCTAAAAGCATACCTAAGAGCGCTGGTCTGGCAGGTAGGAGAACTCCTCGAGGGGGTTTTTCAGGACCCTCTAGGGGCCGACAAAATTTTTGGTGGACCGAGCAGCAACTGAGCAGCAAAAAGGGAGGAGATAAAAGGGGTTGTTTCTTGTGATACAGGACTTCTGGGGAACCCTCAGTGGCGAAGCTTTACACTAGTAGTAAAAAGGTCTGTGTATGGCGTTGATGTGAATATTTTTATAGATACAGGCGTCTCTATTAATTTGATGAATTATGAGTTGTTCCGATCGTTCTTTTAGACCTGCTAAAGAGACAGTATGTGATGGTCAAGCAAATAGGTTACGGGTTTTGGGTTACATTGATGTGAATTTATCTCTTGGGGGTAGATCTTTTACAGAACCATTTTTGGTTATACAAGGGGCTGCTTTGGGGAATACTTTGCTACTGGGTCATCCAGCGTGTTGAAGACACAAAATCTCTGTTCATACAGGGGTATGTGGTATAAGTGCTGGAGTACCTGGTGTTTTTGTGCCTTACAAGGGACTGGATGTAAGTAGAGTGGATGATGATAACGGAATGGGTGTACGTGAGAATCTGCAGGTGGATTCTGAACATGTTTCTGTGGGTAAGAAGTGTTATAAGGGGGTTTTGTCGGATGATGTGGTTCTTTGTCCTGGTATGGTTCGTATGGTGAAAGTTCGAGTGAAAGGTGTGCACAAATCCAGACAGGTGTGTGTGGATGAATGTAGCGAAAAGCTGAAGGGGTTAGTGTACAGGTTGTTTAAGCAACGTATCAAGTTCAGGGTATACTTGGGTGGAATTTCTAAACTGTAATGATTCAGTTCGGAATTATCAGAAGGGTACTTATGCAGTTGATTTTGTTGACTGGGTCGATGAAGATAATTCAGTTGCTATTGTCATGGACATGTGTAGATTTTCAGAAGCAGATTTACAGGCTAGGAGGCAGGTTTTGAAGGATTATTAAGCCAATGCTGATTTTAAAGAATATGATGAGGGTGTGGAAGATGTTCTGGCTGAGCTTGCGGACATAGTCGCACTTAAAGGGGATAAGTTAGGGTTAACAAATGTGTTAGAACACAAGGTTCATTTAGAGGATAAGACTAAGCCTATATTTGTCCCTTCATATGGGATTCCTTTTAAGATTAGAGAACAGGTAGAGCAAGAGGTTAATAAGTGGGAGGAGGAAGGCATTGTTAGGCCCAGTTCCTTCCTTGCCTTTTAATTTTCCGTTGTTGGCAGTGCCTAAGAAGGAAGATTCAGTCTGAGTTTGTATGGACTTTAGGAAGCTGAACGAGCAAACCATTACTGATCGTTACCCTGTGGCATGTTTGCCAGATTTATTTGTTGAGACTGGGCAAGAATATTTATCCTTCAATTGATCTGACTCAAGGGTAATTGCAAGTACCGCTTAGCGAGGAGAGTCGAAAGTACACCGCTTTCTCTTTGATACAGTTTTGCATAGCTTGTTAGGGAAATCCATATTTATCTATATGGATGACATATTAATTGCCACTGATTTGGTAGAGGAACATTTAGAGGTTCTTTGGGAGGTTTTTAGGGGGCTTAGGTTAGCGGGTTTGAAGTTGAAATTTGTATATATACCTGTGAAAAATAGTTTTGAGAAAATAATTACTTGTAAAATATTTATGTAAAAATGGATGTCATTTGTGAAAAAACTCCCACTAGAAGTCAATGAGAAGGCACGATAAAGTAATGTAGATGAAGAGTTTATTTAGAACCATAAAAGCAGTAACTCTGAAAATTTGAACCTAGTCCTGTAAAAGTTTTCTTCCTGTAAACTGAAGTGTTAAAACGACCATATTGTTGTCGGACTAAAACATCCAAGAAAGGTATCTTAATATCACTTTCACACTTAGTTATTACTCACTCAGACAAAGGTAAGGGTGTTGTCTTTCTAAACAAATCTGATTATATTGATAAGTTTGATAAGGTTGAAAATTGTCTATTGGGTGTATAAACGAGAAAGAGAGAGAGAAAGATTGTGTCATTTATACAAAAGTTGTCTATTTGGCAAATAAACAAGAGAGAGAGAGAGAGAGAGAGAGAGAGAGAGAGAGAGAGCAAGTTCCACTGGCCCGGCATCCGAAAGTGTAAAGCAATTCGTTGCCTCCTGCCCCACCTGCCAAGTGGCAGGAAACCCAAACGAGGTAGTCCCCAGGGCCCCCCTCAGGAATATCCCCTCCGCTGGCATTCCCTTCAGGGACGTCGTCATTGACTATTTCACTCCGCAGGGGAGGATGAAAAGTAAATCGGGGAATGCCCATTGCCTTACCATCATTGACCGCTTCATGTGATACCCGGAGGCAATTCCGGTAAGGAGAGAGATCTAAAAACGCAGTGAAGGCCCTAGTATAATTCTTTTGTAGATTCGGGTTCCTTGTCATGATACAAACAGACCAGGGTTGACACTTTATGTCGAAATAATTCCGTGACGGCATGGCCAGCCATGGAATCAAGCACTTTCACTCAATGCCCTATCACCACCAATTGCTCTCTACGACACTCAAAAAATTGGAGCTCGAATGAGGTGGCTCGTGGGAGGACAGCCTCCCATATGCCCATTTTGCTGCCCGCCACACTCCCTCTGAAACCACCGGGTATAGCCCCTTCGAGCTATTGTATGCCCATTCCACCTGGGCACTGCTCGACATATTATGTGACACATGGGCGGACCCCACCCAGGTGGATGGGGCAGAAGAATTGCCCACCATTCAGAAAAACCTTCGGGCAGCTTGGGCGGTAGCCCAGGCCATAGAGGCGGCCACCCAAGAACGGGTGAAGATAAAATTTGACGAGACCGCCCGCTCCTGCTCCTTCAAGAAGGAGATCAGGTCCTTGTACTCCGGACGGGTGCCACGAGGCCCCTCGAAACCCACTTCTCGGGCCCCCACCAAATCTTGGGAAAGCATGGGGACTTGAACTACCCAGTAGACTGCAGGAAATCTGAAACCATACCAGACCCGTAGCGAGGAGACACCCAAAGATGATACATCCACCCCTGAGGCAGTAGTTGGCACTGCTGCCCTGGCCTATACGCCCACCACTAACTCTGAAATCCTCAAGAATCTGGAGGTCATCACCCCATGTCTCGCTGCCACCCACAGGGAAGATATCCGCTGGTTATTAGACCGAAACTTGCAAGTCGTCCGAGACACCCTTGGGTGCATGGACGTGTTACAGCATTCCATTAATATCTAAGAGGGCGTGAAACCCATAGCCCAGGGATACCACCGGGTCAACCCGGATAAGGCCCATAGGATCGTGGAGCAGGTCCAGCTCCAACTCGACCTTGGCCTTACAGAGCAAAGCCACAGCCCCTATGCCTCCCCAGTAGTCCTAGTGCCTAAGGAAGGCGTTGGAGTTCGACTTTGTGTCGATTTCAGGAAGCTGAATGAAGTGACGGAGTCGGAACCTTACTCCCTTCCCTGGATCGAGGCTTGTTTAGACAGCCTAGGGAGTGCCCCCTATCTAAGCAAGATTGATTTGGAGAAGAGCTATTGGCAAGTCCTGCTGTCTGAGGAGTCGCGCTCTCGGGCAGCGTTCATAACTCCTAGTGGAATATACCAAAGCAAAGTTATGCCATTCGGGTTAAAAAGTGCTCCCAGCTGTTTCCAACGTTTGATGAACGAGGTACTGGCGGGCATAAAGAACTGTGTGGTATACTTGGACGACATTGTCACCTACGCCAGCACCTGGGAAGAGCACTTAAAACTCCTAGAACAAATTTTAACTGCCCTGGGAAAAGCCTATTTGGTAATAAATCTAAAGAAGTGCCAATTTGGAGTCGGGAAAATTACATACTTGGGCCATCAAAGTGGCTTACATGACTCGAACAATGCACATAATAATGAGAAATCACTTGTCTTATTCACGTATGGGACAAACTTTTAACAGAAACCTCTACACGACCGAAACATACAGCAACTGGCTAAATATGATTGACGTGTTTTATAAACAAGATGAAAACTCAAGTGGATTTCCAGAAATGATCAGCATTTGTTCTTCTAACCTTTCATTGTGTAACCCAAAACAAAGAGCTCTCTTATCTCAACTGATGACAATTGAAATGAAACAAGTCTTTGCTGAACACACACATGTTCATATACTATGCTTTTATCAAGAAAGATATTATTCATTCTAAACTACATTATTAAGTCATTTAAAACATTATTTCTTTTGAGATCTGTTATGATATTTCAATAATTATTATTATTACACATAATACATGATAAATAAAAAGGGTAAATATATCAAAATTATAAGAGGATATATGTATTACAAGGCAAAAATGTTAAGTATATCTTAGTTTAACCAGACCCTGAGCTGATTAACAGCTCTCCTAGGGCTGGCCCGAAGGATTAGATTTATTTAACGTAGCTAAGAGCCAACTAGCATCATGAAATTCTCGCCCTAGAAGATTAGTTATCCCGGTTTGAGTCCAACGATTCGGAATGGGATAAATAATCAACAGTTAATTGACCTTTCAAAAATGTTCTCTATCTCTACACAGTACGGTTACAAAATCAGTCAGGGGAGCTACTATGGCTGAGAAATTCAGACAGAATCGGCGATAAAGTCCAGCCAAGTCCAAAAAACCTTTGTAGCTGTTTCCTCTTAGTAGGGGTTTAATTTTAGGGGTACCTTCTGCTTGTGCAAGAAGGACTTTTCCAACTTCAAATCCTAGATACTGAACAGTTGCCTTTCCAAACTCACTTATTTGTAAGCTGATTGTTAGTCCTGCTTCATGTAGTTTCTGAACACTTTCCTTAATATCTTCAGATGTTCTTCCCATGTTTTAGAATAAATCACAATGTCATCAAGGTATACACCCACTCCTTCTATTGATCCTAGTAGTTGATCCATCACTGCTGGAATGTTGCAGGTGCATTCATCAGACCAAACGGCAAAACAGTGTATTGATACAGTCCAAAAGGGGTAATGAAAGCTGACAGCAACTTAGCAAAGTTTCATCTAAGGGAATTTGATAATATCCTTTCAACAAGTCTGTCTTGAAACAAATTTATTTTGCCCAATATTATCAAGTAATTGATCAATAAGAGGCAAGGGATAATTGTCAGCCACACTGATGGAATTCAGTTTCCTATAATCAGCTCACATCCTAAATGAGCCATCTGGTTTCTTCACTATCACAAGGAGAAATGTAATGACTTGAACTGGGTTCTGCTAATCCATGCTGCAATAAATATTCAACTTTCTTCAAAATATGCTGATGAAACGGTGATAAACGATAAGCTCTCAGTTTAAAAGGTTTTCCATCTTCTGATCTTTATCTCATGCTTTGTCAGACTGGCATGCCTTTGGTACATCTGCAAAAATTTCAGGGAAACTTTGAATCACTCACTTAATTTACTACTTTGCTCAACACTCAGATGTTTTAGTTTATCTTCCAAATTTTCCAATACTGAATAATTGTTCATCTTGCTTTCAGCTCCCAATTCGTAGCCATCATCGCCCTCTGTAGATGAGTTGTCTGTGTTATTGACACTCTTTCAGTTTTAGTCTCTGAGAAGTAAGGTTTCAAAAGATTCACATGTATCTTCCTCTGTCGTTTCCTTCTTCATGGTGTTTCAGTCACATAAGTTTGATCATTTAACTTCTCTATTATCCTATAAGGACCTTGAAACTTATTGGTGAGGGGAAATCTTTTCACTGGTAAGAACACTAGAACTTGCTGTCCAATACTAAAACTTCTTAGTTTAATCTTAGCATCATATGTTCTTTTCATTTTCTCTTGACTTATTTTCAGATTTTCTATTTTCAGATTTTCTTGACTTATTTTCAGATTTTCTAATTTCTTTTAACTTTCTCAAATTCTTCTCATATTCTCCTTGAATTTCCTCTTGATTTTCTTCCCAATTCTCTGCAAGAATTTTCAATGGACCTCTCACGTCTCGACCAAAAATCATTTCATTTGGTGAACATCCCATACTTTCTTGATAAGCATTTCTAACTTCAAACAACATCAAGGGTAAACCAGCAACCCATTCTCTTCCTGAATCATAACAATACTTAATTAGCATACTTTCCATGTCTGGTGGAACCTTTCCAAGGCTTCTTGAGTCTCTGGATGATAAGCAGTTGATAACTGTTGTTTCACTCCTAACAAGTTCATCACATCCTGGAACAATTTTGAAGTAAAGTTCGTTCCTCTATCACTTTGCACAATTTCTGGTATTCCAAACCTGGAGAAAAACTCTACCAACTTCTCAGCAATCACCTTTGCACTTATACTTCTTACAGGAATCGCCTCAGGATTTCTTGTCACTGGACACATTTATGTTAACAGATATTTATTTCCTAGGAATTCTGAATATTCTAATTGTTAATTAAAATAAAGAAAGAGAGAGAGAGAGAGAGAGAGAGAGAGAGAGAGAGAGAGAGAGAGAGAGAGAGAGAGAGAAACCTTCCATTGTTAGACATTGATAGTTAGAGAGAGAGAGGAAGAGAGAGATTTAGAAGAAACGAACAAAGAGAGAGAGAGAAAAACGAGACATGGAGAGAGAGCGAGAGAGAGAGAGAGAGAGAGAGAGAGAGAGAGAGAGAGAGAGAGAGAGAGAGAGAGAGAGGGGAAAAGCAAAACAGGATATGTTACATAAAAGGGCGAGTATAATCTCTGAAATCGTTGAAGGAATGACGATCGAAGCAAAGGTGTCTGGAATAAGCGTAGCCAAACATTGGCGCGGCACTGGCAAAGTTAATCACATCGAAATCGTTAAACAACCTCACCTGTGAAGCTTAACTATGCAAATCGAGCCGGAAATCTTAGATTTCCTGTGACGTAATTAGTTCCACCTACTAAGGAGGAGTTAATTGTTCTGATTACACCCAGGGGAAGTCTTTAGATAACTTCAACCAATTAAGCATCAAGAGAGGGCAAGTATGGTTTTATTTTTATAAAAAATGTGTATACACGATATGACAGAGAGAGAGAGAGAGAGAGAGAGAGAGAGAGAGAGAGAGAGAGAGAGAGAGGGTGCAAGGATGATTTTTTTTTTTTATAAAAAAATGTGTATACAGCATATGACAGAGAGAGTTACAGGGATTAGGATGTCTCAAAGACTTTTTAGTCTATCGGAGGAGGCACCATGTGCTCACTTATCTCTGGGAGCAGCTTTTACTGTTCAATCACAGTGTTCTAATGATTTTGTCTGGCTTTCTTTTAAACTCTTCTTCCACACTGTTGCTGTTGACAACTTCTGGTGGCGATTTATTCCATGTGTCACATATCTTGTGTGTGAAGAAGTTCCTACAATGAGATGTGTTGTATTTCTTCAGTTCTAGTTTCCATCCATTATTTCTTGCTGGTTTTCATTTAATGTGAAGAGGTTACTGTCTACTTTTGTTATGCCTTTCAGTATTTTGAATGTTTCTATGAGTTTTCCTCGCAATCGCCGTGTTTCTAAGCCATACATGTTCAGGCTCCCTAGTCGTCTTTGGTAACCTATTTGCCAGATGGATGGAATTAACTTTGTGGCTCTTGCTTGTACCCCTTCTAATGTATTTATGACCTTTATTAGTGTTGGTGACCAAAACTGTACTGCATATTCAAGATGAGGTCTAACTATGGATGTGCAGAGCTGCAGCACCGTTCCCTTGTTTCTGTATATGAACTGTCTCTTTATGTATCCCACTAGTTTCTGTGCCTCCTTTTTTTCAGATTTTATGCACTGTTTTGTGGATTTTAAGTCCTTGGTTATAATGATATAAAGGTCCTCTTCTTGTTCTACACTATTCATGTCATTCCCAAGCTGCATGTAGTTGGCATGAGGGTTGTTTGCTCGTATTTGTAACACTTTACATTGTCCAAGTTAAATGGCATTTGCTATCTTTTGACCACTCTCCTATTTTCCTTAGATCATTTCTTAAACTTTCCGCTGTATCTGGGTCTGCTGCATTTATACCTAGTTTGGTGTCATCTGCAAATTTGGCTATCCTGCTAGTTAAGCCAAATTTGCCTGAACATGTATGGCTTAGAAACACGACGATTGTGAGGAAAACTCATTGAAACATTCAAAATACTAAAAGGCATAACAAAATTAGACAGTAACCTCTTCACATTAAATGAAAACCAGCAAGAAATAATGGATGGAAACTAGAACTGAAGAGATACAACACATCTCATTGTAGGAATTTCTTCACACACAAGATATGTGACACATGGAATAAATCGCCATCAGAAGTTGTCAACAGCAACAGTGTGGAAGAAGAGTTTAAAAGAAAGCCAGACAAAATCATTAGAACGTTGTGAATGAACAGTAAAAGCTGCTCCTAGAGATAAGTGAGCACATGACGCTTGCCAGGGGCAGAACCCTGGGGAACTCCGCTTGTCACATCTGCCCATTCTGATTCTTCACTTTTTATTATGACTCTTTGTTATCTATTAGTGAGCCAGTCTTCAATCCAGTCTGCTATTTCTCCTGCAGTTCCTAAAGCTCTAACTTTTATCATTAGTTTCTTGTGAGGAACTTTGTCAAAGGCCTTTTGGAAATCTAAGTAGAGTATATTTACTGTTCTACTAGTGTCGTAAATACAAAGCATGTTATGAAAAAAATCCAAGAGGCTTTGAGCAAGGATGATTGTTTTATAGAATAATGTGTATGCAGTATATGACGGAGACGGAGACGGAGAGAGAGAGAGAGAGAGACAGAGAGAGAGAGAGAGAGAGAGAGAGAGAGAGAGAGAGAGAGAGAGGGCAAGGATAATTTTATTTTTATAAAAAAATGTGTATGCGGTATATGAGAGAGAGAGAGAGAGAGAGAGAGAGAGAGAATGTGAGATAAAATTTGAAGGTTTGCAATGAGTATAGCATCCAAATCTTGAAGAAAATATTCTGGAAATATCGTGGGAATTCCTTTTCTTGTGTAATCAGTCCTAAAGGACCAGATAATATCTTTCACACTGAGACCTAACGTTGAAATTAAACTACTTCTTCCAAGTATCTTTGAAAAGAATTTGGATTGCCTGAGATTGAAGGTAAGACAGACTCATTACAAATCGAAGAAATTTGTCATATATATATATAAATATTTGGCCTTATGGAAAAATTACTAATAATTATGAAGAGTTTGTGTAACAGTTTCATTTTGAGGTTTGTGAATTTTTAATATCCATAAAATATCAGAGAAATTGCTTTTGAAGTTCATGAAAAATTGACTAGGTTTCGTGGAGGTCTCAGAAGGTGCAAAGCCTTGAAATATTACCTTTGCTGGGACTTGATAATGCAATTGATTTCAGGGGTTTCAATTCAGGCTGTTGGAGATTTCTCTCGCATAGGACATGGTCCATGATTATTCAAGAACACGCCTTTTTTGTGTGGCATATATACTTCAAGATTTCTGAAACATCTCTTCTCCACTGCTATGTGACTCTGTCTGAAAGGACTGGCTGTACGTTCAGTATAAATATTGTTGTTCTTAGTTTTCAAGTAATGGTCACTGTATCACTTGAGATTTATCTGTGAAGTGTCTCCCTTAGTTTAGTATGTAAGCACTTGAACCATTTTCATATTCTTGAAGTTTTGGCAAGCTTTAAATAGAGGACCTTGGAGTCATTATTACCATCGGCGAATGGTCTCTTGTATATCACTCTTTCGTAAGTTCTATTTCAACAGAGATCTTTCACACTCACAATTATCCCTGATCCTTCACCAGCCGAGAGTAACCAGATTCGCTAAACAGCAGCACCATTATGCAGTAAATGTGCCTCGCTGTCGAACTTCTCAATTCCAGAGGTCCTTCATTCATTACACCGTTTGACTGTGGAACAGCCTCCCAGACGATGTCGTGCAATTGGAACCTCAGAAGTTTAAGTAAAGATGCAATACATTACTGCCCTAATACTATTCTCCTTGCATTTTAATATAGTTTATCTGTTTATTAATTTATTTTTTCTTTTTAATAAGTGGGATCTCTTCCTTTCGTATTTCCCTTTACCTTTACCTCCTCTTACTTCCTAATGAACACCTTAATATTCTTTGGAAGCTTGAATTTCAAGTCAATGGCCCCTTTGGTGGGCTTGTTCCATATGAATAGGTTTCATCTTCTGAATAATAATAATAATAATAATAATAATAATAATAATAATAATAATAATAATAATAATAATAATAATAATAATAATAATAAATGATTCTCATCCCCCCATTCAGATTGGTGGGCAGTGGGTATTCCTACATGCCTATTTTGTCCATGGGTATAACTAATCCGGACCAACCACAATCTTCCAATATATTCATATATTTTGATTCTGGTTCTTTAAATCTTGTGGCTTAGCTATTGGAAGATTGCGGCTGGTCTCTAAAGCAAAACGAATATATGAAGGTACGAGTGCAACAGATAATCCTAATATGGTCAAAAATAGTAAGTATTTATCCATTGCTTATAATCTGAAACTGGAAAATACCTGTCATCTTGCAATTAGTTATCAAAGGGATGTTCAAATTGCCTTTAAATTTAAAAATACAATTATAAGTAGGTTGGTGTGTAATAATAATAATAATAATAATAATAATAATAATAATAATAATAATAATAATAATAATAATAATAATAATTATAATAATAATAATAGGAAAACACCTGGTGTTTACCAAATCCTCTGAGCCAATTGCCCTCAAAAATACTATGGAGAAAGTGGGGGGCGGGGTTTGGATGTAAGACTCTCTGAACATCGTGGTGCCTAAGAGCTCCAAGCACCAAATAATGCCATGGTTTCTCATCCGTTCGTTCTAGGTCACAACATCAGCTGGAATGGTCTCTGTCATATTCAAGAGTGGAGATGTTGGTATTCGTCGCTTAGTGGAAGGGCCTGCTATGAGAAAGGGGGATGCTTTTGAAGGGAACAAAACCTTCACTGATGAGCATAATTTTGTTCATTCGCTAGTTATTGGCCACTTTGTCGACGATTATTAAGCTTCATGTTTGTGTGACTGTGAGACCCCTGATGCTGCTTCCACCTCTCTCTTGTCCCAGATGACTGATGTTGCTATAGCTGAAGAGAATCATGGAGGTACCGATGGAGACTCTGATGAGCTGGAATCACGTACGACCACTTCGCCGTTCCAACCGTATTGCCAACGGAAACAATCTAACCAACAGGGGTTACCTGACCAGCACTGTTAAAAAAATCCGCTTTGTACCACTTTCCTGTTGTTGTCTTAAAATTCTCTCCACTGTTTTACCGCTTAGTAGGACAGAGTAGTATCTGAAAGTCTCTCCCTTTCGTTTTTACCTTTGTACATAAATATTTTTAACACCATTGGGGCTTTTCATTGTCGATATTATAGCCTCGTTACAGGGCCGTCTTGTTTCACAATAATAATAGTAATAATAATGTTTATTTAAGACACACAACTATTTATTTTATCATGACAGTTACAACTTAATCTAAGAAGCCTCTGCAACTTTCTTTTCTTTTTTGTGAAATTTTCATTGCAAGGAATTTTCAGTTATTTTTATATTTCCTGTGGCTGACTAAATAACTTTCATTAAGTTTCCCTCGATAAAAGACCAAGGACACTGGCACCCAGAGGAAATAAAAACACCCTGTCCTAACTGTGGCCCTCATCGTGAGGGGGTCCTGGGTATAGGAGTCCTGGTTATAATTTATAGTCCTTGTTCCAATACCTTGTAAACCAGAAGATCTCAGTTTGACATGATGTCATTAATTGCTTCTTGGCCTTTTCAGAATATTGTCCACATTTACAGGGTTACAGCTTACAAGCATAAATGGGATAAGCTAAGCAAGAGACCTGGAATGAATTTGCTCCTCGCTTAAATATTTGGAGATCAGAAGATTCCACAGCTGCACGGTGCATGCACCGAAATATCTTATTGAATTTGTATTTTATGTTGTTATACATATTTGTTTAATTAGCATGGTCACTGGAAGACAGTCAGCTTAGTTTTAAAATATTTAACTACCCCCTTGGTTGGAAACTGAGCGGCCGTTCTGGTTTTGACTGAACCAGCCACTATTGCTTTTGCGTTCTTCCTGAGGTTGGCTGGCACTAACTTAAGTCAGTTACGAAGGAGCATTTGATCGCAAAGGGTCTCGTAACTCTGATACTGTGCGCTCCAGTATATATGAAAGGAACCACAGCAAGCCCTCTGAAGTCTGAAGTGACGACAAGTCCTTTCATCATGTAAGCTTGCTTAACGAAGAGACTATCCTTCACGAAGAGACTCTCTCTCTCTCTCTCTCTCTCTCTCTCTCTCTCTCTCTCACTGCGCCATCGTCCCAGGATGATATCGGTGGTCTGTAAAACTCAGGAGAGTTTTTCTGTCGATCCGAGATCATTTGTAGGGATAATGCTATCCCATATTGAATGGCTTCCAATTACCATCACTCTTACATTTGTTTAGTATTATGATTCTAAATATTACAGCTGTTACTCAGAGCCTGCATATTTGTAATAGGAAGTTTTCGTCCCCTTCAGGATATTGTCATCACCAATTGTGTTCGTGGGCATCAGTTTTCCACTGCTGGTTAATGTACTTGAATTTTCCAAGGTATGCAACTTGCCAAGTGTTATGCGTATTGCAGATATTATTGTTAAATTTAAATGTATACGCACGATATTTATTGTGTAGCGTTTAATTAGGTATTTTGTGATATCTAAAGGCTTTGGAAGTGGCTGAATTGGTGCGGTTCTCCTTGCTTCACGATGGACAACCCTGAGATTTAGCTGGTCGATCAACACCTGGATAACTTATATAGGACATTTTGCAAATACAATAAATTACTCAATTTTTGTCTGCTTGTTAATTAGCCTTCCAATAAAAATCCCGGTTTATCGAATAAAATTCAGAACAATGCAAACCATGGAACACATTTTAGTTGAAGCAGTTCATGTTTAAAGTGGCTTTTCTGCCAGACGTTTGTTCCGACACAATATACAAAACCTCGGTCCTTTACATTAGGAGATACTTTCAGGCGTAGGCTGGAAACGGCGTTAAACTCTTGAACAAGGTGGTTAGGCAGTAACTACAATCTCCAGGTAGGCGGGGATACCCGCCTGCCCGGATGTAAACATTCCAGTTTGCTTTCGGCCGTCAGCTGTTGCTGACGTATTTTTTGTTCTCTCTGCTGACTGTCGTTAAGCTCTTACGGTGGGATCTTTCTGTATTTTTGTTTATATATTGCGTGTGTTTGATATTTGGTAATACAAACCCACGATTTGTGATAACCTTGTGTAAGCCGTCGTTCCCTGCCTGTGTCTGGGGTTTGACGGCCAAGGGCATAGCTGGAGTAGCGTAGCCAGTGGTAATGCTTCTCTCCAGCGGCCCTTTACGTAATACTGGAGGCGCCCTGTACTTTCGGGATTAGTTTGGGACGCTTTTTCTTCACTTCCCCTACATCCATCGGGACGTAAGATTAGTCCTTCTTGGGCTTCCGGCCTCCGTGTGTTGTGTAAGGGGCATCACTAATTTCTTTCCTTCTTTTGCTGAGTGTTTTCGCTGCCTGCGCTTGAGATTTGCGGGCTGAGTGGGAGGTTACGGGCGTCGTCGATAAGTTCCGCTTCCACGGCGCCCTTGGTGGCCTCCCCTCTGTCCTTTTTTCTCTTCCCGTAGGTTCTTCCTTCTCTCTCCTTCGCCCTCTTCGCTCGCTCGTCGGGTGAAGACACGGGGGAGGGGGGAGGGAGCGAGCAACCTCGTCTAGAGTAACTCCTAACGCTGCGTAGGGCTGTTCCCCTTGTAGCGGGAGGAGCCTCCCTCTACTAATCATATTTGTTTTTTCTTTCAGGTTGACAGTGAGCATTGCAGAGACAGCAGTAGTTGGCTGGATATCATATATCAAGAATATCTTGCATGAAGCAGTCCCGACTTTCATTCAGTGTTGCTTCGGGATCGACCACAATACCTGATTAGATGACATATTACCACGTCGGGATCGCTCTGACTCTGTTCCCGCTGATGTAGTTCGATCGCTGTCATTGCTGGTTTTCATGTATGCTGTTGCAATGCTTCCTGCGTATCTGTGGTCTATCTGCTCCTGCTGTTCCCTGTGTTTTGCTCGTGTCAACTCTACGACAGTCTCGGGCTGCTCTCCTGGTCTCCTGCCGCAGCCGCCCTGATCGTTTCCTGTCGATGCTGGTGACTTTCAATGACACTCTGTCTGTTGCATTAGCTCCTGCCTTCTGAACAGCCAACATAGCTCCTGCATCGAATGTCCTGATCGTGCCCGCTTCTTCTCCCAGTGGTCGTGCCGGGGGCCACTTCCGTTGTGTTCCTGCCTGCTGCCATCCTGTAGAAGACGTGGGCGTGAAGGGAAGGAAGTCGCCTTGTGGAAGTGACGTTCCTGGCCGTTGCATAGCTCCTGCTCTCGAACCTTTACCGTAGCTCCTGCATCGGCTGTCCTGATCATTCCTGCTGCTTCTGGCGGTCATGCCCGGGTCCGCCAAATGCGTTCCTGCCAGCTGCCCCAGAGGTTACGATGTCCGCCATCCTGTAGAAGATGTCGGCGTGAAGATTTAGGAAGTGGTCCTGTTGAGGTGATGTTCCTGGCCGTTGCAGTAGCTCCTGCCCTCCGAACTGCTGCCGTAGCTCCTGCATCGCTGTCCTCATCATGCTTCTCCTGCGTCCGTTGTGTTCCTGCCGGACTACCCTGGAGGTTACGACGTTTCGTGTCGACCATCCTGTAGAAGATGTGGGAGTGGAGATGAAGGAAGCTGTCCTGTGGAAGTAGCCGCCGTCTTCTTCATCTTATCTTCGATTTCGTCTTCTGCTGCGTCTTCCCTTCCTCTCCCCGAGGTCCTGGAGGTCCCGAGAATCGACAGACCTTCATCGGCCGAAGGAAGGATGCTGCTTCTTCCCTTGATGCCCTTGGACATTTAGGGACTGCCTCCTTCCGAGGAGGCAGTGGGTCTCTCGTTGGCTCTTCCTGACCTTCGGGTTAGGGAACCGATTCGCATAGCCGTGGGTTTTGTGTTTCGGAAGCTGCGGGCGCACAGACCTCAGTTTGCGTTCCCATTCCCCGAGTCTTAGAGGTTCCGCCTCTAAGATGGGGGCTTCGGCGCTGGTTGCGAGCCGCTTCGAGTGCTCGAGATTCTATGGAATATCGAGTATCCCGATCTGGTCTGGAGAGATTTTCCTGGGCCCAGTTCGGGAGCAGTGCGAGAGAAAGGGCCGAGGCACCCAGGTGTCTCGGTTCCTCTTCCTGCCAGCACCAAGCGCTCCCCGAGTGTTTGCCAGTGCTCGGTCGGGTTCCCAGCCTGGTGTCTCGAACCTCTCGGTTCGAACACCAGAAGAAGCAAGGAAGAGATTCACTTTGGGAGTCCTGCGGGACTTCCAAGGGACTGACTCTCTTCCGAAGACAAGTTGGCCGATTCGCATTTTCCTGTGGGATCTTGCGTTTTGGGGTCGCGAGAGCACGGCCTCTCGAGGCCATTCCCTCGTTGCCAGTCTTGGAAGTCTGCATCTAAGACTGGTTCTGTGCTTGGCTCTTTTAATCTATTAGGTAACAGCAGCCGCTCCCGATTTTCGGAAGTCTCGTGGGTAGCTTTCGAATTCTATGAATCACGAGCGCTCTCCACGAGAGGCATAGGATGAAAGAAAGTGCCGAGACACCCAGGTGTCTGGTTGCAGGGACGCCCAGGTAGACACCCAGGTGTCTGGTTGCCGAGACACCCAGGTGTCTGGTTGCCGGGACACCAGGTAGACACCCAGGTGTCTGGTTGCCGGACGCCCTTGTGTCTGGTTGCCGGGACACCCAGGTGTCTGGTTGCCGAGACACCCAGGTGTCTGGTCGCCGGGACACCCAGGTGTCGGTGTACCGCGACGCCAGGTGTCTCGATTCTGCCCGCCAGCTGCTTCGGGTTGCTCGGGGCTTCGTTTCTGTGTCTCGAACTTTAGGGTTCGAGCATGCAAGATAGCAGACACAGAATTCTATGAGCCTTCTTCTCGAGGGGCCTTGGCCTCGGTTTCGGCCTCGAAGGAGTTTAGAGTTCGGGAAACTAGCAATTGTTCACAGCAGACGAGTCTGGCCTGCCCAGTTATGAGTCTGGCTCTGGCTCGGCTCGACTTGGCTTGCCAGACTGGCTCGGCTCGACCGACATGGCTTGCCAGACTGGCTCGGCTCGACTTGACTCGGCTTGCCAGACTGGCTTGGCTTGTTTCGCTCGCCCCATCTCGCCTGCCTCCCAGTCTGCCGCATACCGACCAGCTGGATCGCGTTCTCGTGATCGGCTCGGTTCAGCTCGGCCCTACTCGGTTTTTTCCGATTCGGTTCTCGGTATGCTCGAGTGAATTTTTGCTCTTCCCAGGAAAGCACTTTGCCACGGCATAGGTGCTCTTCTTTCCCGTGTGGCAGTAATCTCCTTCGGTTGATTATTGCTCACGGTCCGCCTCTCCTGCTTATCATTCTGGCAGGACAGGTAGGGCTACTCTTTCTCCTCACCTGTTCTCTTCTCCTTTCGGTTGTTCCGAGAGGAGCAAGACGGACAGAGAGAGCTCCGACGAAATTTTCTTTCGAGTTCGGCTGCCTGGCGTGCTTTGGGTATCGGTCCCCGATTCTCTCGATTATAACCAGGTAGCTGAGAAGGGTTTCATGGGATCTGTCAAGGTCTCCCTCCAAGGGAGAAGTACAGGGTTTCACGATCGGAACAGCGAGGGTCTTCCTCTTCAAGCACGACGCCCCGTGTTCTCGGGAACTTCGCGCTGATTCGTCGGCGCGAGGATCCCTGGGACAGGACCACGGCTCCCCAATGAATAACCTTCATCACTTGCAACCCTTGCAGTTTCCGAGGGGCCGAGAATGTCAGGGACCGCCGCAGTCCTGTCTTCCGAGAAACGTTCTCGACCTCGATGGATTCTTTTCTTCGATGGAGTTAATTCAGGTCGAAACACCAAACTTCACCCCTGCCTCGGCAGAATATGAATTCTTCTTGCCTCGGAGGGTCTTGCTGACCACAGTTTTTTGGGCAATTCTGGTGCTAAGAAGAAGGACTTTGTCCCACCGGATCTCCAGTTTCGTAAGTCCCGAGTTGGATTCGACCCTTGGGAACGAAACTTTTACTTGGTTCTGCCTTTCTCTTTCAGAGATTTGCCAGATACCCTGGTAATCAAGGTTCCCACCAGGGCACTGCCTTATCCTTTGGACAATGGCCAAGAATTTTGGGTCTTAGTCATTTCAACTCGACCTTGGGTTCAAAGCCAGCCCACCTCAACTCTTAGCTAAGAAGTCCTAGGCTTCAGAAGAAGATTGCAACTGCTGATGCCTGACAAAATGATGCTTATCGAGTCTCTGGAGCTGGCAGCAACATTGCCGAGACCTGGGAATGGATTCCTTCAGGAGAAGTATCTATTTCCCTTAGGTCTCGGCAATTTTTTCCATCGATCTCTCATCCCACCACCTCTCCCGTGCTCCCGATTCGGGAAATGCCAGCCGGCAGAGCTAATTGTCTCGGTTCCCTGTCATCTTGCAGAAGCTTCCCCATGGTCGAAAATGGAAGTCTGCTTCCTTTTCCCGTTCTTTCCTCTTCGAGGTATGAGGAAAGAGTTAGGCTAATGCTTGATTATAGGAACCTTGAATATGCCTTCATATTTCCTCAAATCTTGTGTCTACTCACAGATTCACAGGTTGAGGAATAGGGCGCACACTGGTAAAGACCTTGTCTTGAATTTGTGTGACCGAGATGATTAGTACCTTCCCGTCACCGTCCTGGGCTCAGGGCAGCCTTTTGGCCGTCCGAGAATCCAGGATGGGTTTTATGGCACTCACTGGTTTCATTGAACAATAAACCACAGTAGTGACTTTTGTCGACAAACAGGAGGCAATCGTTTTTTCCCCTGTTTTATCTCGACATTTGATGGTACTCGAGTGTTGTTCTATTGCACACTCGACAGCTCAATTAACCAGATGCATCCCTGGTGGGGATGTATTGGTAGGCAAGCCTGGCCTCGGGTTTGAGTGATCGGGACAGAACATGCTGCTCACTCTTTTTCACGAAGACTCATACAGAGACTGCTGGACTGAGAAATCCCTACCGTCCTTCTGTTGCCTCCCTGCACACAAGTCAGTAGTGTTTTCTCGCTCCCCTCATACCAGACCAGTGGCCGCTCTGTTGAGGCATGCTGTCTTTTGGTGAAAACTCGATATCAACGTTTTTTCCCTCCGTATTTGTCCAGTTTTGCTAGGGGTTCACAAACATTGCTCACCCCAAGTTACAGACAAATACTTAAAGACTTCCCCTTCTTCCGACCTGAATGCCGAGGCATCGAGAAGAATTCCGCTTGACCCATCCTCCTGTGCAGCTACACAAGAAGCGGTTCTTGAGGCAGTACATCCCTGTGGGTTCAGGACTGGGAGACTTTCCAGCTTTCCTTGCAAGCACAGGCTTTCTTGCTGAGCGGCAACGGATATAGCTGGGTATCCCTTGAAGTCCTCTGCAACACTGTCCCAGGGACTGGATCCGTCTTCGCTGGTGGTGTCGTTGTCGGAACTTCTTCCCGGTCAGAGTCGCTCGTCAAGTCTGGACTTCTCGACTTCTCCGCCGAGGGCTGCTTCTCTCCCTTTCAGTTTTGAAGAATGTAGGCTCTTGCGACCTAGTCTTCTATCTGAAGTAGCCTTCGTCTCCTTAGTCGAGAGTTAGCTACGGACGAGAAGCTTCTTCAGTCATGCTGTCCCAGGGAATGTTTCCTGGGTGGCATGCGGCTCGTTTAGGGTTCCTGTCCGTGCTCTGCACTCGCCCTACGAGTCGTCGGATAGAGATATGCCCTCTTAAGTCCATCTCTCATCTTACCCTGGCTTTGGCGTAGAAGATGGAAGAACAGGGTGGGGATCATCCTTCTCGGATGTCGTAGGTGGACTCCAAATCCATTGGCATCGACTGTCGGGTTCGATTCCTTCTTGTTCCCTCCTCCTTGACTTTGTATCGATGATCCAGATCATTCGTTACTCTGTCCTATTGGGAGCTGTGGTACTTTCCGAAAGGTTTGACATTCCTAACCTGGATGTCGTCAACGTTTTCGCCAGTACTGTCTCTCCCAAGGAAGAAGTGTCTAAGGACACATCTTCCTCCTGACTTCGTGAAGCAATCAAGGAGGTACTTGGCAGCTGATGACAACGATACCGGTACCTTTCACCCGAGAGCTCACAAAGTCGATGGCTTGGTCCATCCCTCGCATTCCGGAAGAATATGTCGGTACCACAGGAGCTGAAGGCGGGTGTGTGGTCCCAACAGACTACCTTCACCTCCTTCTACCTCAGGGATGTTGCACACAAGTCCTTGGACACTTTTTCCTTGGGTCCTGTGGTGGCTGCTCAACAAGTTGTGTAGCTTATCCAGCTCCCTTAACGGGACAGGATTGCATCTCGCCTATGTTGTACGGCTGTGATGGGGAGAATGGAGGTTGAGTGACTGGCCTCTCTTCTTTCTCCCCATCCTGGCTCTCTTCCCACGGGCAGGGAGCGGACATGCCGTTACAAGCTGGACCGGCGATCGAGGCAGATAAGCGCATAACAGGAGCTCCCTGTTCTATTTCCGTTCAGGTTAATAGAAGCAACCCCACTCCTTCCTCTTGCAAGGGGAGGAAGGAGACCATGACTATGAGACAACCCAATGCTTGTATTTGCCTTATTGTCATCCGACGTCAAATTCTTCCCAGCCTACTTTGCATGAACTGACGTTTCCTCTTTCATGCAAAGGACCCAGAAGTCTGACAACTGATCCTGCGTTTCTTACAACCCGATCTTTTGTCAGAGGTAGTTTTTCCTTCCTCGCTCTCACGACCAGGAAGGAAGACAAAGTGGTGAACTCCAGTCAGTTCAGAGAGACTTTTCAGATTCCTCCCTCCAATAAGTGAGTCTCCTAATGTAAAGGACCGAGGGTTTGTATATTGTGTCGGAACAAATAACAATTTTTAAAGTAAATTGTATTTTTCCTAACTATACAAAACCTGAGGTCCTTTACAATTATGCCCACCTCATGCCACCCCTCAATCTGTACCTGGGCCGAAAGGCAAACTGAATGTTTACATCCGGGCAGGCGGGTATCCCCGCCTACCTGGAGGTAGTTACTGCCTAACCACCTTGTTCAAGAGTTTAACGGCTGTTTCCAGCCTACGCCTGAAAGTATCTCCTAATGTAAAGGACCTCGGGTTTGTATAGTTAGGAAAAATACAATTTACTTTAAAAATTGTTATATTTATAGTGCAGCTCCCTTTGCATTCTTTTTAACCCTAGCCCAGGCATCAAGTACTTTGCAGTCCCATTACCTTTCACGGATCAAAAAATGTATACATTTAGTTTCACTTGTCAAGCTCCAGATAAGTTGTTATGTACTCATTAAGAGAAGGGATTTTGTCATACATTTGACCTAGCCTGACTCCAGTCTGGACTTCTTTCAGATAATTTGTGATAGAAAACTTGCTTGTATTCTGTACTTCTTGTTACTTTAAGCTTTTGTATTTTTTTTTGTTTAGAAAATTATTAACAGGGCTAATACATTTTGCCTTTAAGATTATGTAAAGGTTTAAGTAAGGTCCAGATACAATTTTTAAAAGTTCCTTTATTGCAGAAGGAATCATTTAATTTTGGAAGGACTGTCAATTTCTCCTCTTCTAGTGAACTTCATTGTGATTTATTTTTCTGGAAGAAGCAAAAATGTGCTCTGCCTTTTAATAATCCAGGTATGGTTTAGTGGGGTGAACCCTAAACTGAACAGATGTTTAGGGTTTCTAGTCATTTAAAAAGCAACAAAGACCTTATAGTACAACCTGCTATTGAAATTTTTCAAGCTCTCTCACAGCTAACAGTAATTCACATAATTTCTGTAGCCTAAACTAAACTATATCTTACATATATTCCATTCAAATTTTTTAAATGGAATTCCATTAAAATTTTTATCCCCAAAGGCGTCATTCCTAAAAGGCAGCCCAGTAAAAAAAACCATCATGATAATATAGCTGATGTATAGAGAAATCTAGTAGACCAATTCCTGTTAAGTTGAGGGATGACTGTATTGTACCAAATTGCAGCAGGGCCAAGTTTTCGAATAAAGTTAAAAACTTCAATGTTTAGTCTGTATTGCGCAGATTTTTGTAGGTTTTGTTAAACTGAATCATCTTATGTTACTAAATATGTGTTCATACAAAAACAAACTTATGTTGGATTGATGCCTTATCTTAGGTTTAGCTCCAAAAGTCTTGATATTCCTACATTTCCCTTTTACTCTTGAGCAGAAGGCATTGTTTAGGATCATCAGATGTGTACATCATGCGCGACCCCTGGCTGTGAGCAGTCAATGGAGTTTTCCTTCTGTATGAAACCCAACCAATCGTAATATTGTTTTGCATTCAGATTTCCTACTGGTTAGTTTTGCAGTTAATCTTGCAAGAATTAATTTTCATAGGGTGTTCAGTGTTAGCTTTTTTGTCCGGAGAAGTTGAAACACTAACGAAAAGTTAATCCTTTTTCTTTAACGATACTTAGACCAAATACTTTGCAAGAAATGCCTTTCATTGACTGTAAATGGTCAGTCAGGAACTGTGGTCATGTTTAGGTTCATTGAGGTTGGGATTTGTGCAGGTAAATCACAGCCTCAATACCTTGAGAATTCTCGGTGCAGGTAGTGAGGGAGTTGCACCAGATCTCTCAGCAGCTACGGAATGCATGCATAGGGTCATCTAAACATACTATTTAAACTAGGTAATCAGCATATAACTGTATTTGTGCAGTGTGTAGGCAGTTGAGTGAACGTTGGATAGGTCAGTTTTATGCAAGAGGGTGGTCAGTCACCATTCACCAGACTGTCCTCAGCACTGGACTATTTTAGGCATCTATGGAGAAGGTGTGGATATGTCCTATGCGGAACCCCAGGGAGAATAGTCATGATGTGAAAAGACTCCTCTTCATTTTCCCACCACTGGAATGCTGACTGTTTTCTTAATAAGTCCAGCGGTCTCGCTATGCTGCCAAAATTCTTTAGAAACTTCTGTGGGCACCAAAAGAACTGCAATACCCAGACCTACCTGGATGAGAACTGTAAGATGGGATGAAGGAATGAGGGTAGATTTTTGGAAGATCGAAGACACGAATGACGTGAGTGGTGGAATTTCACAGAGGGCCTTTGTGTCTCCTCACTGCGCTGGAGGCAATGGTGATACTGACATATCTGTGTGTAACAGAATTTGTTTTCAGTAAAAGCTTCAAAGCCAATTTGAGAATTATATAGAGTGTTGTTTTATTACAATGTGGCCACTGATAATTTAGATGTCATATCTTACCTCTCAAATTGCCAGTCTTTCTGGGAAAATAAAATATTGTGCAAGTATTACTGCTAGGTTAGGATTCAGTGGTAAACAGTTGTACATCAATCTATCTTGTTTAGGATTGGTTAGTAACAAGTTCTTCACAAGTCTTGCTGATCTCAAGACTTTTTGCCAGTGTCCCAAGAGAGTAAGTAGTGGGTGTAAGAGTTAGAGGGAAGGAAGAAAGGAAGACAAATGATGAATGCTAGACAGTGGCAGAGAGACTGTGAGGAAAGGAAAGGACAAGAGTAAAGGTTCAATGTATTCATCATCAAGTGAGAGTGAGTGCATGAGTGATTGTCAGCGAACAGGAAGTACAGTCGGCCAAATTAGAATTGGCAGAGTTTCATAATTTTTCGATCACCTGCCTGACGCACGATTCATACCTGATTAATATATTTTTCTGTTCGAAGATGGAGTAAATCTTATGTAATGGCATTAAAAACAGTCACTGTAATCTTTAGAACATCATGTTATATTATTACATAAAACTATTTTCCATATAAAAAAATTCACGTGAACGAAACGAAGTGATAAAAAACGTCGAATCACGACCACTGCCATAATACAGTGTTGCCACATTTCCACAGCACTGATTTCTATGGTAGCCTAAAGTTTAAAGTCATTTAACCCATAGCTTTCCTTCATAGTCTAAAGATCATTTCCTGTAACTTCCCCTAAGTTAATCACAATAATTTTTTACATTTACTAAAACAAATTTAAATAAAGTTAAGCTACCATAGTTAGATGGATCCCTAAAGCTGCTGTCATTCTGATGTCGTCTGCATTCGACGCGTCAGTCATCAGACATTCATGGCTCGATCAGCTTCTGCTGCTTCATGATTCGGCGCAAACAGCCACTCTTTGATGGCTTTTTATTCAGTCATTTTTATATGAAAAGATATATAAATATCCAAATGGCCGAGAATATAGGACAATGAATCATAAAATATAAGAAACTAATATATCTGGCCACAATAAACCCCTAAAAAGAGTATGAACATTTTTTTCCACACTTGGTTTGGCAGACCGTAAAATGAGTAGGCCTACCCCAGTTCTGCATCAAAACTTCCACACCGGAAGAGGCCACATTTGCACGTTTCGGCAACAATAGGAGACAGCTATCACTAGCAGTATCGTATAAACGGTCCTTATATTATCATTTCAATATAAAGTTGACAGTAGTTGAACGATTTCCTTTGTAAAATTTAGAGAAAACAATGGAAACTCACAAAATGCTATCAAAGATTAAAAAAAAATTGTGTGTGAAAAATAGGCCTAGAGTGGAACTCCTCGAAGCCCCAGAAAAAGGCTAGACCATATGATAGTTGCAGCTGTCAAAGAACAGCCCTAGATGACAGCAGTTGCTGTGAAACAGCAGCTTGGACTGCAAATGCGTGTGCAGACTGTGCGGAATAGGTTGCATGGGGCAGGAATGCATTACAGGATTCCGGCAAGGAAACCGTTGCTAACGCAACAGCATAAAGAAAAAAGGATGGGATCTGTTTATTCCTATTATAAACTGATATGTAGTATATACTTGAGTTCATTACGTTATATATAAAAAACTAATGCAATTCGACTATAAAGTGAAAATAATACATAGTTGCAAAATGAAAAAAGAAACTTTTGTTATTTTGTCCTTATTACTGTATATATATCCTAGACCTAAAGCTGAGAAATGATCAATAACTATATGTATTTGACTGTTCATACAGGAATTATCTGTTTAATGGGGATTATACTGCACATTTATCTTCATATAGTTGTCTTGAGATATAATTTCATTGCATGCCTATAGGCTATTAGGAAACATTATAATTTTCATTTATAGAGTATAATTCATAAGATAGGTCTATGTTGTAACATATAAAAATGGAAGAAAATGTCTGTAAAGTTGTAGGCCTACTGTTCTCTCTTCTTTTTTTTTATGACTAACTACTCTCTATTGAATTGTCTGTCATTTGAAATAATATTTTCTGTGGAGAGATATGCTGAAAATAACATCGCGACTTCAAGGCGTAGTGGCAGAATATCAACTGGGTCATGGGGATGGATGGCTGCCAGTGCCGGGAGGGCTAATTGCCATCGATGACCGTTTCTGAACACCAATCAGTGTATCGAAATTTTACGGGACATTTTAGTACCCTCAGAATCCAGACGTGGTTCGAACTGCAGCAAATACTTGCGAAGTCCTTGTTGCATCAATGGCCAACTGTACCAAATAATATGGCACCTGCATGTGGCAATATTTCCATAACGAGTAGTAAATGAGCCGAAATGAAGTTAAATACAAAATAACACTGTTAAACTAAGGAGAATAAAATGATAAAATTGGTCACATTATATGAAAAGGCAGCATAACTCATTAAAACTTTGTATAGGATCCTCGTGCATCTAGCACGCATCTTATCCTATTTGGCATTGATGCAACAAGGACTTCGCAAGTGTTTGCTGCTCCCCTCTTTGGGCCTAAGTTTTCCCAAATATCTATTGCATGCTTTATAAGGTTCTCTTTGGTGTAAGCACGATTAACACCCTATTGTTGGGTCATGTAGGCCCATAAGTTTTCCATTGGGTTCAGATCTGCAGACTTGGCAGGCCAGTCAGTTCGAACCACGTCTCGATTCTGCTGGAACCATTGCTTTACAGCCTCTGCACTGTGGACCGCAAAATTGTCTATGGCGATGTATACTAGCATGGGATACGGCAATAATAGTTTTCGAACTGAGGGTACTAAAATGTCCCGTAAAATTTCGATACACTGATTGGTGTTCAGAAACGGTCATCGATGGCAATTAGCCCTCCCGGTCCACTGGCAGCCATCCATCCCCATGACCCAGTTGATATTCTGCCACTACACCTTGAAGTCGCGATGTTATTTTCAGCATATCTCTCCACAGAAAATATTATTTCAAATGACAGACAATTCAATAGAGAGTAGTTAGTCATAAAAATAAGAGAGAGAGAGAACAGTAGGCCTACAACTTTACAGACATTTTCTTCCATTTTTATATGTTACAACACAGACCTATCATATGAATTATACTCTATAAATGAAAATTATAATGTTTCCTAATAGCCTATAGGCATGCATTGAAATTATATCTCAAGACAACTATATGAAGATAAATGTGCAGTATAATCCCCATTAAACAGATAATTCCTGTATGAACAGTCAAATACATATAGTTATTGATCATTTCTCAGCTTTAGGTCTAGGATATATATACAGTAATAAGGACAAAATAACAAAAGTTTCTTTTTTCATTTTGCAACTATGTATTATTTTCACTTTATAGTCGAATTGCATTAGGTTTTTATATATAACGTAATGAACTCAAGTATATACTACATATCAGTTTATAATAGGAATAAACAGGTCTCATCCTTTTTTCTTTGTGCTGTTGCGTTAGCAACGGTTTCCTTGCCGGAATCCTGTAATGCATTCCTGTCCCATGCAACCTATTCCGCACAGTCTGCACACGCATTTGCAGAGCTGCTGTTTCACAGCAACTGCTGTCATCTAGGGCTGTTCTTTGACAGCTGCAACTATCATATGGTCTAGCCTTTTCTGGGGCTTGAGGAGTTCCACTTTAGGCCTATTTTTCACACACAATTTTTTTTAATCTTTGATAGCATTTTGTGAGTTTCCATTGTTTTTCTAAATTTTAACAAAGGAAATCGTTCAACTACTGTCAACTTTATATTGAAATGATAATATATGACCGTTTATACGATACTGCTAGTGATAGCTGTCTCCTATTGTTGCCGAAACGTGCAAATGTGGCCTCTTCCGGTGTGGAAGTTTTGATGCAGAACTGGGGTAGGCCTACTCATTTTACGGTCTGCCAAACCAAGTGTGGAAAAAATGTTCATACTCTTTTTAGGGGTTTATTGTGGCCAGATAGCCTATATTAGTTTCTTATATTTTATGATTCATTGTCCTATATTCTCGGCCATTTGATATTTATATATCTTTTCATATAAAATGACTGAATAAAAAGCCATCAAAGAGTGGCTGTTTTGCCGAATCATGAAGCAGCAGAAGTTGATCGAGCCAGGAATGTCTGATGACTGACACGTCGAATGCAGACGACATCAGAATGACAGCAGCTTTAGGGATCCATCTAACTATGGTAGCTTAACTTTATTTAAATTTGTTTTAGTAAATGTAAAAAATTATTGTGATTAACTTAGGGGAAGTTACAGGAAATGATCTTTAGACTATGAAGGAAAGCTATGGGTTAAATGACTTTAAAATTTAGGCTACCATAGAAATCAGTGCTGTGGAAATGTGGCAACACTGTATTATGGCAGTGGTCGTGATTCGACGTTTTTTATCACTTCGTTTCGTTCACGTGAATTTTGTTATATGGAAAATAGTTTTACGTAATAATATAACATGATGTTCTAAAGATTACAGTGACTGTTTTTAATGCCATTACATAAGATTTACTCCATCTTCGAACAGAAAAATATATTAATCAGGTATGAATCGTGCGTCAGGCAGGTGATCGAAAAATTATGAAACTCTGCCAATTCTAATTTGGCCGACTGTACATGCAGTGCCACAGATTGCAGAGTTTAGTGTAACTGGAGTAAGGAACATAGCGGACTTTTCCAGGGACTTTGAACATCTCTGGAAGGAGAACTTTATAGGAAAAAGAAGAAGATACTGGGTGTCTGGGTGCAAGAGGTAAGAGGGTTTTTGGAAAGGTGGGGGATGAATTTCATGAGACGGTAATGAGCGGAGATGATCAGAAATCCAAAACTGTCAAAGAGAGATGGATTAATAAAGTAAGGACAATGAAAGCGGGAGTGAAATACTGGAATAGGAATGAGTCCAAAAACATGAAGAATGAGGAAGAATGAAAGTTGACACATGCCAACTCGTCAGTCAAAGACATCAACCAAGAAAAATTTGGGATTGTAGGTATCAAAGAAAATGAACATCTGATAAAAAGGTTTCTGGATACTGTACCTTTCAACGTGGCTGAGTTTATAAATGGTAAACTTAAAAAAGAAAAAAGAAAGAGATGGGTGACTGAAAGGCTGAAATGGGATGAGGTGCTGGAAAAGCAGATCACCAGTTTGAACTGGAAGTGAAGTGGAAAGGAATGAAAGCAGCAGTGTGTATGTAGGAAAGAGAGAGAACACGTGATTGAAGTATCCTTGAATACAAGTCATACAGAGATGCACGATTAAGTACCCTGGTAAATGTTTTGGCAAAGTTATTGGCTGCAAATTATGGGAAAAAACGAGACAAAAGGAGATTATATGCCAGGAATGTTAGAGTGAGGAAAGATCATAGTGAAAGTCTCAGGAAGGATATAAGAAGGAGTGTAAGCCAGGCTAGTAGGCTCAGTTTATAGCACATATAAAGCCGGGCGCACATTGAGACGCAGGCGACACGGGCAGCGCAGCACAGAGCAGGGCAGAAAACTGCATTTCACTATTTTAAATGTAAGCAAGACATTGTCAAGCAGGACAGCACAGCGCAGGGGCGGACCTGTTTTCGGCCTGCGCCACGCAGTGTTTGAACGCAGTTTTCTGCGCATACGCGCACAGGACGTAACTCGCTCAGTAATCCACCAAATTATTATATGATGAAAGTCATATGTCTGATGATTTTGTTAATTTCTGATGAATCTCTCGGAAAGACCTGTGTGCTTCTTATCAACACTGTTTTCCCTGTTATTTTTCATTTTTACAATTATCCATTATAATGACATTATGGAGGCATTATTACAGGTCAAAAGAAAAGGGAATTGTTCATCAGATGATTTTTTCCTCCGTTCCTATATTGCTGAAAGACAGATGTGAAGGAAAATAAAACTTATCTTAAAAACACAGCCAGTTTTTCTCTACTCCCGATTGGTTTTTTGGGCGTTGCAACCTTCAGATGATATGTCACTTTGTATCATGTTATGCACCTTATCAAATTGTTCTCTGCTTAATCTGAAATAATTCTTGAATTTTTCATCACTCAACTCAGATGTTAAACCATGGGTATTCCTCTTGGCCATGTAATCACTCCTCCACAGTGATCTCTTTCCCCTACAAATGTCATATAATAACAAAGTATTCTCGAATTCATTTTCCGAGTCAGATTCTGAGCTGAGGTTTCTCAGGTAATCATGAGCGGCAGCCATGATCACAGGGCCTGCATAGGATGACAGACTGCTTCCCATTGTGCGCACCACACCTATGCTGACCTGCCCTGCCCTGCCCCCTGCCCTGCCCTGAGTCTGCCCTGCCCTGAGTCTGCACTGCCCTGCACTGTCTCAATGTGCGCCTGGCCTAAAGGAATGAGTAATGTAGATGGTTGTAGGTTCCTGTTTTGGCTGTGGTGAGGTAGGACGTTGTAATGCGAAAGATTGTACAGAAATGTTTTAAGTGACTCAGTAGATTAGGGCACATAGCAAAAATATTTGGAGAGCAGAGGATGTGTGTGTGTGTGTGTGTGTGTGTGTTAACTGTGGCCAGCAAAAATACTTTTCTAGAATGTGCACAGTCCGTAGAAGCCAGGACGTAGGCAACAGCCAGAAGAATTGGGCAAATAGGGCAAGGAAGAAGATCAGGAATGAACGTAGTAATGTAGGTCTCACAAACAGAGTATGAAGAGGGTGCAAAGGGGTGAGGCCTATGGTCTAGGAGTGCATGTTTTGAATGTAAGAGAAGGATTTACATTCAGTGATGTGTGTTGGGGTAGAAATATGGCTGAGTGTCTTCTGAGTATTACAAACGAGTTTAGATGGGTGGAAATACATGCTTTGATTGACACTGGGTGTGGTGTGAATGGCATGTATAGAAATACCTTTGAAAGGTTAACATAAAGTGAATGGACAGAATGCATGTCATGGATTTGTGAGAGGGGTTGGAAAGTCGTCGTCTGTGCCTGTTGTTGGAAACTGAAGAATCAGTTGTGAATGCTGGAAGAAGAAGAATGGAAGGGGATGATTTCTATAAGGCAGATGGGGTGAACGACAAGTACCATGTGTTATAAGAGTACAGTATAACTTTCTGAAGAAGAAGAGGAAGGATAGGACAGTGCAGCCGATGCAAGAAATGATTGCAGTGAGGCTGGGTGAGCACACAAGAAGCCAGTTATATGTTAGGAAAAAAGCAAGTTTATGCTATAGATGTGAAATTACACAGGGATAATACAGTAATAGTATTGTAGTGAGTGAGGAGGAAGGAGGGATGGCAGAGTAATCTGGGTTTGAGAAGCAATGATGAGGATAAGTGCAAGTGTTTAATGCAGTAATGGAGGATCCTGTCTGCACGCAAATACAAATGTGCAGAGGAAGAGGCAGAGATGTTGCATATATGCAAGTAGGAAATAAGTTGGGAGACCTGAATACTGTTGTGAATAGTGATGTTGATGATTGATGATGATGATGATGAAAGGTAAGTTTCAGGCTATCATGTGATGACTAGTTGAGCTCAGCAAGGAAAGTTTCTTCCAAGGCACCTGAAGTATGGTGTCGCCTTCTCTCCTCAACAAAGAATCCACTAATGTGCTCAGCAGTAAGGAAGGTATAATTTTTGCAGCATAAGGTGAGTGAGTCTGGAGAGAGAGGGGCTGATAAGCTTGTAAAGAAGGTTGAGTGAAAGTTCTGGAAAAGTGCGGGGGTGGGGGTGGGGGCGGGTACAATGAACAAATTATTGACAGTTTTCATTAGCATTACAATGTTAGTCAGGTTAACTGGTATCATGCACTAATACAAAATTTACCTAACAATATTTTCTGAAGGAAGAAGTCACTACGTTGAGTTGGGCCACAGAAGAAATCGGAAAGGATCTGTAAAAAGCATTCAGTTGTTAATAACCTTCAGAAACCAGTCATTTTTATTTCATCCACACATACAGTATTTCATTCTAATGGATAGCTTTTGTTTATAAATCAGCACCAGGATGGATATTTGTTATAAAATCGCAATTTTTAGGTCAATGTGTCACAGCAAGAAATGTAAACTGCAGTTTTCTACATGTGAAAGTCTGAGTCGTCTATAAAGGAATGTTTTATATTCAGATTTGTATATTTCACAGCAACAAACATATTATCCACAACAAGAGACTTAGATGTGAAACTGAAATCCAAAAATAATCATGGTTAAGAGGAATTACTGCTTTATGTAGTCTAGTAATATTAATTGACTACACAGCTGCATGTTTGAAAAACAGGAAATACAAGGTCTTTGAAGATCTGAGGAAATAGTTACCCCTAAGTAGTGTACTTCTCTCTCTTTAAATCTTCAGCTGTAAACCTCTTTGGACAAAGCCAACAGACTTTTAAACCAAAGAGGGCTCCAACGGCAAGTCAGCCTTTATACCTTAGTTTTACCAGACCACTGAGCTGATTAACAGCTCTTTGGCCCGAAGGATTAGACTTATTTTACGTGGCTAAGAACCAATTGGTTACTTAGCAACGGGAACAGACTTTCCGAAACATTATAGCGAGAAAGAATTTCTATCACCAGATATACATTCCCTCTAACTCTTCATCAGCCGGCCGGGGAATTGCGGTCCATCGAGCAAGTCAGCCTCGGCTAACAAAGGGAGAGAGAGAGAGAGAGAGAGAGAGAGAGAGAGAGAGAGAGAGAGAGAGAGAGAGAGAGAGAGAAAGTTATACGAAAAGGGGATAAATAATTAGGTATAAGGGAATTGGACATGAACCTGATACCCCTGAATTCAGGAGACATCAGCAGAAAGCAGGAATGACTCGGATCACTGCTTAAACATTAAAGATCAGAAGATTCCATAACTGCACTAGGCAAACCATTCTTGTTTTGGTGTTCCTTGAAAAGATAGTGTCATAATACCAAACATCCTTTGGTCCTTCATGAACATTATTGGTGTATATGCAGAGGAAATAACTGCACTTACAGGCTAGCAAATAGTGCCTAACATTACATTTGATAAGCTGCTGTGTGCATTTGTACAAAAAGGCTTCAGTGTTCCCAGGGGGTTGGGAACTCGACCCTCACGAACAGAAGGGGAGAAATGTATACCAACCACCAAAGTCAAGTATTTTCAGACCTACACTACCCCACACAGCATGAGTTCTGGTTGTGCTAAAGCATTTAGAGGAGAGCTGCCCTGCCCACCCCACCTTACGAGGCAATGTAGATATAAAAATTGTGCGTTCATTAAAAACTGTCATTGATAAGATGTAGGGTTGAATGATAGTTCTACGACTAAACAAGTGCATTCCATGAATCACGACTGAGCATTATGTTAGCATTAGAAAAACTGGTCAACCATTCTAACACACACACACACACGTAGGGGGTTAGTGCCTTTAGTGTACTTTATGCGGTGCACTGTAGACATTTCTTAAGATTCCCTGCAGCGTCCCTTTGGCCCCTAGCTGCAATCCCTTTCATTTCTCTTACTGTACCTCCATTCACATTCTATTTCTTCCATCTTTCCACCCACTCCTAACAATTGATTTGTAGTGCAACTGCGAGGTTTTCCTCCCGTTACAACTTTCAAAACTTTTTGCTGTCAATTTCAGTTTCAGCGCTGTGTGACCTCATATGTCCCAGCGCTTGCTAAATTCTATATTCTTCTATTTAAACACACACACACACACACAAACACACACAGACTTCAAATCACAATATCAAAAACAAACACCAACATGAGTGTTAAAACAAACAGCTTGTATGCCTATCACTAAGGCAAAGCCATTGCTGTCATTCAGAAAGGTGCATCAGTGGAGGCCTGGGGCAGAAGCCTTTCCCTGAAGGTTTGTGATGCCACTTTCAGCTGAAAGTGATCAAGGTCATAGTGGGTGCAGCAGCTTTGCCTGTCTTCTTTCCATCTTCGCCATTTCAACGATGACATGACCAGGGACCCAATTTACTTCAGTATCCGCACACACCGGGAATAAACTACTGCCATTTAAGAGATTTTTACCGCATTTTTAGACAGAATGTGGACATAATACAGGGAACACGTTTTTTTTTCTCATGAACAGACAAAGAAATACTGGTAAAAGTGATTCAAGCAATCGACAGTGTAGTGAAAAGTGGTTATGGTAATAAGTGATAAAAGTGCTGCAGGGAAATGAAAGTACAAATTCTAAATCGGCCTTTCTAAAGGAAACCTCCCAGCCAAAACTAGAGGGGCATATTCCTGCAGGAGGCATTTTATTGAAAGGGGAAAAAACAATACATCTCATGCACTGGATACACTCTCTATGCTCATGCGTGAATGCTCTCAACAAGAACACATTTGAAAGTAAACAACAGCAGGTATAAACAAGCAATACCACAAAGTATTTTAATAACTTCTGCATCGCATCATGTCTACTAAATACCCAAGTTCATCGTTGGACGAGTCGGTAGAGTTCTCGGCTAGCACTCTGCTAGGCCCGATGAAGAATTAGAGGAATTTATTTCTGGTGATAGAAATTCATTTCTCGGTATAATGTGGTTCGGATTCCACAAGAAGCTGTAGGTCCCGATGCTAGGTAACCAATAGGTTCTTAACCACGTAAAATAAGTCTAATCCTTCGGGCCAGCACTCTCTAGGAGAGCTGTTAATCAGCTCAGTGGTCTGGTTAAACTAAGGTATACTTAACTTTTTACTTAATACCCATGTGTCATCTACTTCTGATGAGAATGCAAAATGAACAGTCTGTCTACTGGAGGCCTGCATCCCAGACTCTTGAAAACACACACATCCATTTGCATATTTTCAGCAATGAGCGCAGTTGAACCGAAGAAGCTTATTAGTGTCACCTGACACTGAAAATCAACAATAAAAGAGACGCGTACAGCAATCCTCTCTCCCACGTCCAAGAGGAATAAGAGTGGCCATCAAGCGAGGACATGCCATTGCACATCAAACAAATACCAAGAATTATACTCGTATTTCAGGGACATATCTCAAATCCTATCCATCCATCATGGGATGCAACTATGCAGGGAGGAGGACTCATTCTCGCCCCATTTCAATGTCCTCATAGAAAACGAGGTCATCCCTGAACAGCAAACATAACCCATAACAAAGAAAGCAAAGAACGCTACAGTAAACAAAAAAAATTAGGTTCCGAACAGACTTAGAATAAGTGCAACAAGATGAATGTCAAGGACGTAAAGTACAACTAGACACCACACTCCCTCCTACCCAAAGGTCATTTCAGAGCATGAACCAATGACACACTCACAAGCAATAGAAAACCAAATATATACTATGACTATATGACTGAATGGGCTCAAAAGAATAACCTCCCTTCAACAAGGTGAGTAACACTGGCAGCTATCAAGGTTACTCAGCTCCTTTTAAATCTTCGTAAGGAACTAGGGGCTTCAAAGTCTTCTCCCCGTAACAAAATAGACATAGTAAACTTTAAGAGGCTCATATCAAACCTGTATGTCATTTAAAAGAGCCTCCTTATGTTGATCCTCTTCAGTGATCAACAAACCTGTAGAGTTGATCTCTTTCTGCAGGGGGGCTGCTGTCCTTGCCACCTTTTCTTGTGGGCGGGGTTTCTTCCCCCCTCTGAGATACAGATATATGTATAAAATTATTGATAATTTCTACAGAAATAAATACCAAATATGAAAGGAAATTATACAACTTTTATTGCTTAAAATACTTATCAAAATCTTCTTCAGGGCAGTAGGTAGTTGAAAACAGAACATACCACTTTTCATCAGACTTTCCCTGAATGACCTGACATTAAGAGCTGTCATTTCGACCGCAATTTCAATGACAGATGTCTATGTGATTTTTCCCTTACTAAAATGATTCCTTTTATTCTGTTTGACTTTTTCTAATTCATCATTATGTATACAGAGCTCAAAGAAAAATGGAAGCAGAGTATTGCTCTACTAGATATTGACTTTTACACCTTCAATGACTGACTCTTTTATCTATATATGAGTAGATATATATATATATATATATATATATATATATATATATATATATATATATATATATATATATATATATAATATATACAGAGAGAGAGAGAGAGAGAGAGAGAGAGAGAGAGAGAGAGAGAGAGAGAGAGAGAGAATTTCGTGAATTTTACAAGAAATATATCAATTTAGTATATAAACGAAGGGGAGAGAGAGAGATATGAAATAATTTCTACAAAAAAATTACATTTAGAATATAGACGAGAGAGAGAGAGAGAGAGAGAGAGAGAGAGAGAGAGAGAGAGAGAGAGAGAGAGAGAGAGATAAATGACGTGAATAAAAAAATAATGTTCATTCAGTGAATATAAAAATAATGTTATTCAGTATTATATATATATATATATATATATATATATATATATATATATATATATATATATATATATATATATATATATATATATATATATATATATATATATATATATATATATATATATATATATATAGATAGAGAGAGAGAGAGAGAGAGAGAGAGAGAGATAATTCCTAGGTTTTTATTCGAGTCCCAAGAGAAATAAATAAGTAAATAAATGGAGTAAAATTGTCCATTTAATCAACAAACATCGGAGGCTAATGATCGTTATTACGCATCTGGCAACTCGACTGCCGTTGTCAGATTGTAGATGATGATAAGCCCATCATCATTATCTCTACTTCGTTTTTGTGCCGAAAATAATAATAATAACAATGATAATAAAGTTTTAAATGATGGAATCCCTGAGAAAATAAAAGCAACATTTAACTCTATCTTCAGGGTTTTTGCTTTTCAGTGTCATTTTTTTCCTCCTCTCTCTCTCTCTCTCTCTCTCTCTCTCTCTAAAGATGTAAAGTGATGCAACGTCCATTAAACGTAGCTGCTTCTCTCTCTCTCTCTCTCTCTCTCTCTCTCAGATGAAATATCTTATATGAAGAAGAATAAGAATATGGAGAAGAAGGAGAAGACAATAATAATTAATGACGACACTCTCAGAGAACATGAAGAAGGTGATGAAGGGGAACAGAGGAGACACACTTGTTCTTTCTCTCCTTCTCCTTTCTCCTCCTCCTCCTCCTCCTCCTTTCTTCTCTCACGACGACGACGACGACGAAGACGACGACGACGACGACGAAGACGACGAAGACGAAGACCACGACGACGAAGACGACGACGACGACGACGAACTACACGTCACAAGCAAGGAACAGCAGAGTCAGATCTACGACTCCATCAAGGCCGAATGCATGGCAGCAACCAAAGTGTCGTACAGCAAACAAGATACATACATACATACGTACATACATTCAAACACAAGCACACACATTAACAGACATACATATATACATACATACATAAACGTAGGCATGAACAAGCACGGAAGTCAACAGTTGGCAAGCATCACTACTGCAGTGGAGTTATAATGAGGCTACACGTTTCTCTCTCTCTCTCTCTCTCTCTCGCTTTTCTTTTCATTTATAGAAAAATAAAAAGTGAATGTTAATAATTATGTCTCATACTGACGTGGGGTACTATTATTATTATTATTGAAAGAGAAACCCACAAGATTCTTGTGTATAACTTGTTTACTGGTAAATATTTACATATTACTTTACCAGTAAACAAGTTATACACAAGAATCTTGTGGGTTTCTCTTTCCATCTTTAGAAGAAAACTGAAAGAAGTTTTTGTTTGGATTATTATTATTATTATTATTATTATTATTATTATTATTATTATTATTATTATTATTCCCGCTTCTTCTATTGCACTAGATAAGAAGCAAAAGAAAAAGAAGTAAAAAAAAGAAAAGATAATAGACGACGAAAAAGAAGAGAAGAAATGAAAAAAGACATAATAAAATCAAAAGAAGAATAAGAAGAGAACGAAGACTTTGGTAGTGTCCATCAGGTCAGCCATATTTTCTGTAAAGTTGTCTTTGCCTCATTAGTGACATTTGCTGTATAAAAAGTCTATTTAATCGTTATTAAAATTTTATGTTATTTGTTTAACTCATTAAAAGATAATACTGAAGAAAGATCAATTTGGCGAGACTGTGATAAAGAGACATTACTGACGATGATAATCAACACACATATGGGAGCGGGGTGACGATGGGGATTTCGGTTGTGTTCCTTAAGTTAGCGGTATTACGTGAGATAGGTGACTGGGTTGATCACCTGCCTTCTGTTGTCTTGCCTACAAAATGTTTGTTGTCCACTGGCCTTGGACATGCTTTCCATGGACCAGTGGTAGCTGCTCAACGGGTTGAATAGTTAGCCCAGCTCCCTTTGGGACAGGTAGCACCTCATCTAGGTATCCAGTTGGCAGGAGACAGGATAGGAATGATTCCTCCTTAATCTCTCTTTTTCTTACATCCTTTCCGGTTAACGGAGAGTCAGGGTGCCATTCCATGTACAATCTGGGCAGCCGTGAGCGCAGGTTAGCTATCTGACTGAGCAACACCAGTCTTTTCATTGGCATTGAAGGGACGTAAGCTCCCCACCTCTTTTGGCAAAGGGGAAGAGGGCAGACAATAAAGCAAGCTTGTTGATCGTATGTACATGCTCTGTTGTCTTTGACATTCAGTATGGGTTCTTACAGCCTGATTGAGTAATGGCACAAAATCCCATTACTTTCTGGTCCAGAAGTCTAGTATCTCCTACATCCCATATGTGCAGTACGCTAGATATGCAGGGTCCCTTCCTCTGCTACTGAACAGACAGGAATGTAAGACCCCAGGCTGGACCAGCCTACCAGTCAGTTCAGAGATTACCCAAATTCCTCCCACCGATGGGTAAATCTCCTATGTAAAGAACAAAGGTTTGTATTTGTGTAGGGACAAATAGCAAATTTTAAAAGCAATTTGTACCACCCTTCACTGTGGGACCTGGGCGGGAAGGCACAGTGGAGTGCAAACCAATAGGTGAGCGGGGCTTCCCTCTGCCTATTGGTAGTTTACTACTGTGTCAATAAGTCTGAATGGGTGTTCCAGCTCACATTTGCAAGCTAAAACCTATGAAAAGAACTTTAGGTTTGTATGTTAGGAGGCTGCAAATTACTTTTAAAATTTACAGGTGTTAGTGATATAGTTAAGTGACTGCTCATCATAATAGACTGATATGTGGTGAGGTTCCTCCTAGCTTTTGTAATTGAGGTATAGAGGTATTTTACTTTTCAGTAAGTTGGCCAAATGTTAGTTCTATCAAAAGACTCTTGAATGAAAAGTAATAACTGTATAATAATATTGTGTGATTAAGATAAGATAACCAAAGATGATATTCTCATGATTGATGGGGTGTAGTTACCAAGTAGTACCAGTTTTGCTGGGGAACTTGAAGGTCTGTGTTACTCTCATGTACAGTTCGTACAAATTTGATGTTTCATACAGAACCTTTTGTAATCAACTGACACAATGCTGCAGTAATTGTGTTGTGAACAACAGCTGATCAAAACTTTCAATAACTGTTCTATGTTTGACACAATATTAAACCTATATTTTGCATAGGTTGATCTATTGTACAGTACAAGAAAATATTTATTGCATTGAGGTGAGCCTTTATCAGTGACATTCCAAGCTGAATTTCTAGCTGATAAATAATGTTTATTAGATATCTACCGTTATCTATACTCATTTTACAATATACTTTGTTCTAGAACTTCATTGGTGTCACTTGTATCCCATAGGTGAACTATGTCTTGGTCGACTCATGAAGGGAAGGTTTTGCTTTCTGTACAGAGGATTTCTCCTTCGCAGGTTCATTGCTACGGAACTTTCCGAGTGGAAATACAGACAAACTCTCCAATGAGAAGTATTTTGATGGAGTGCACAGCAGAAGCTGGAGATAATTACTGCCACTGGAAAATGAACGAAAACGCAGAGGTTATGACACAAGAAGATCAGAACAGAACATTGAAGATATCGGTAATCATGAGGGAAATGGAGGTCGGATACAAGAAGAGAATGATTTCATGAGAGATGGAACAAGAAGATGGAGATGGATATATGTGTGTGTGTGCCATCAAGCCATCAAAACCTGAATACATGTGAGTTAGTCTTGAGGTATTCAGTAAGTAGTAATTAGTAGGAATGACTCATTAGTGGGCTGAAATGCTGTTATAGCTTTTCAGGAGACTGCATTCACTTGGGGTGTGACATTTTCAATATTGCCTTACAAGAAGACAAAAATACATACAGTAGAGAATTAGGGGAACAAACATAAACCCACATTGGCAATGTACCACATACATAACACAAACAAGTTGAGAACAAGTCAGTGACCATAAGTGAAGAACGGAGAACCTTTAGCTACCAACAAGTGCCTGACTTGTATTCAGCCTGTTTGTTACTTATGTGTATTCAAGACGCACCCTCAGGAAACTATAATAAACACTATAATTTCCTTTCTAAGGGTAGCACTAAATTGAACTAGAATTCAAAGAGGAAGTTTTTACCTTACAGTATAACATTCATGTTCACAGAACTTGTGAAGGATTTGAAATGAATATAAACTTTCTAGATAAAAAGAGACTGAAGATTGATGCAATGGATGTTTGACTGTAGGACTGGACTGCTGTAAGAGTACAACACTATTTTTATGAACGCTCTCAATAACTGACTGAGATGAAGAGTAGTTTGTAACTGTTTCGCTATTCCAGATTTGAGTGGCAATCTGTCATTTTGACAAAGAAATCCAAAATCATTCTTCCCAAGGGCCTGAGTTCCTGTATGTTTTGTGGAATATGAACTGCCGTAGTTGTAATATTTCGTTTTTGTTGAAACAGACTTTGAAATAGGGAGAATTTTGATCTTGAATCAGATTCAGAAAATGACTATGATAAATATCTCATTGACACAATAACGATAAAATGAAGGTTTTTATTCTAGTAAGAAATTACAGTCAACTGACAGGTCCAGGTACCTGTAAAAGCTTCACTGTAAATTAGATAGTACAGCTAGCCTTTGCGAACAGGACTGATGGATTTGATGTGAAAAACTACAAACTGAATAAGTCACGGGCTCCATAAGGAGAGTGATTTTAGGCGCTTAAGTCACCTTGCAGCTATTTTCCACAATTTCAAGAAGCCTCTTTAGTTGAGTGATTCACCTTTGAAGTAGGAATTACTATAGAAAATAATAATTGTGTTTTGAAAAGAGGTTGGTTGGGGGATGGTGGCATCGTTTGAAATTTTCTAAACCTTTGTTTCAATTTGTAGAGTACAAAAGGATTTCAGTATCCTTTAGAGAGCAGTGCCAGAACTGATGTTATGAGGCTCGGATGGAATGTTTTCCTTTTGGGGCTGAGCACCTGGAGAATGACTCTCTCCTTTGTGGGGAGGAGGAGTCCTTGACCTTTGATTCTTGAGTGGGCCAATACTTTTTGAAATATCTTGTGGAGGATCCACAATGGTAAGGCCTCAATGGAACTAGAACTCATCTTCTTCTTCCACCAATTTGGTGTAGATGTGAGGCCTTTCAAAGACTCCCTATGGTTGACTGGATAAAGTGGAACCTGTAGGAGTAGAGGTGATACCTTTGGTTCCTGTGATCCCTGAATGAAAATCCCAAAATGTATTCAGAATGGGAATACTGACTTGTGTAAAACGCTGAGAATTGTGTTCACAAAAAAATAAAACAAATTTGGTGTAAATTTTGAAGGAGGAGAGGTTTGTAACTGAAGGTTCTATAGAGATGAATGTGGTTTGGGAATCTTCTTTGGCACAATATTTTAGTTTAACCAGACCACCGAGCTAATTAACAGCTCTCCTAGGGCTGGCCCGAAGGATTAGACTTATTTTACGTGGCCAAGAACCAATTGGTTACCTAGCAACGGGACCTATAGCTTATTGTGGAATCTGAACCACATTATACCAAGAAATGACTTTCTGTCACCAGTGTTAGGTTCAAGAGAAATGTCAAAAGAGAGACTGATCCTTTATTATTCTCGACAGTTGTTTATAAAACAAAAAGTGGACAGAAAAGTAGCGGGCGACCCGAGGCCCTCTACTGCGTCCATACAGAATTTGTGTTTTCTGAAAAGCATAAAAATACGTACAATATTCGTTACATGGCATATAAAAGGTAGATATACATACTGACGGAAAGGCCGTACAATGATGTATAAAATGAGGTACATAAAGAATCTGAAATAAAGACAGGTATACATGACGTGATTAATGTACATCTGAAGGGAGAAACACAAGAATGGAGAGGCGTGATTTGTCACCCTTACAAATACTCCCCCACCAAGACAATAATTAGAGGAGGCACTGGGGCAGTCGGAGTGGGCCCCTGCTTCTGGAGAACTGTGGGCATGGGGTGGAGCTGACACCTGAGGTTGGCTGGATGAGTTTCCTGGGCCGTCCTGGGCCCCGCCTTGGTGGGGAAGTGGGTGCGTCTTCAGGCAGGTATTGAGGGGGGGACTCTGAGGCACCTGCCTCCTTCTTTGCGCGCTTCGCTGTCCAACAGGAATGTGGGTTTCAGCCTGTCGATGGTAATCCAGTCCTCCCGCCTGTGGATGTCGAGGAGGAGTACTTTGCTGGCTTGCCTGATGACTCGGTGGGGCACCCTGTAGGGCCTGGTTAAGGGCGGCTGATGGGCGTCCACCCTGATGAAGACATAGGCGCAGGAGTGTAAGGCAGGTGGGCTGTAGGTGATGGTTCTGTCGATGAATGTCTTGTGGCAGGGCGCGAACTTTTGTCCGAGTTCCCTCAACCTCGGGAGGGGGGTTGTCGACACCGTCGGCCGATGGCGGGAAGAATTCTCTGGGAACGGACAGTGTTTCCCCGTAGACTTTCTCAGCAGGGGAGGTGCCGCCATCTACTTTCGGTGCGGTGTGGAGACCCAGCAGGACCCAGGGCAGCTGTTCCTTCCACCTCTCTTCGGTGCAGTGTGCCATGAGAGCTGCTTTAAGAGAGCAGTGCACCCTCTCGACCATACCATTCACTGCAGGGTTGTATGCCGTTGTGCTGTGTAGAGTTGTACCCATCAGGCATGCCAGGGAGACCCAGAGCTCTGACAGGAAGGCAGGACTCCTGTCTGTAGTGGTGCTATCTGGCATTCCGAAGCGGCTTGTCCTACTGGAGAGGAGGGCCTCGGCGCATGATGTTGTTGATGCTTCATCCATGGGGGTTGCTTCGGGCCAGCAAGTGGAGCAGTCTATGACCGTCAGGAGGTATCTGGCTCCCACCGACTGTGGAAGCGGCCCAACGACGTCGATGTGGATGTGGCTGAACCGCCAACAAGGATGGGGAAAATCGCCGATCCTGGACTGTGTGTGCTGGGATGTTTTGCTCGTCTGGCATGCGATGCAGCTCCTTGCCCACTGGCGGACGTCCTTGTTGATGCTGTGCCAGACGAACTCGTCAGTCATGTGCCACGATGGATGGGAGAGACTGTGGACTATGTCGAATGCTTGCTTTCTCCTTGAGGCGGGCACCAGGGGGCATGGGCGGCCTGTGGTGGTGTCGCAGAGGAGAGTTGTGTCCGAGTTTGTACTCTGCCGTCTGGGTTCGCTGCTTGTTCTCTTGCGAAGTCTTCGTAGTCGATGCTGAGGTGAAGGGAATTGATTTCTATTCTTGACAGAGCATCAGCCACGGGTTTTTCTTGCCAGGAACGTAGTTGATGGTGCAACAGAATTCAGAGATGGCGGTCAGGTGCCGCTGTTGCCTTGCAGACCACGCGTCCCCCTGCTTTGCAAATGTGTGAACCAAGGGTTTGTGGTCTGTTAGGATTGTGAATTCAGTTCCCTCCAGCAGGTACTTGCAGTGCCTCACAGCTTGGTAGATAGCCAGCAGCTCTCCGTCGAAGGCGCTGTAGTGGGTCTCAGCTGGCAAAAACTTGCAGCTGAAGAAGGCCAAGGGCTGGGGTGTGCCATTCACCAGCTGCTCGAGTATTGCACTGCAGGTGATGTTGCTGGTGTCCGTTGTCAACCTGAGGGCAGCGGTGGGGTTGTGGTGAGTTAAGGTGGTGGCACTGCAGAGGACCCTTTTCATTTGAATGAATGCCTGATGCTGCAGAGCTTCCCATGTTAGTGTTTTTGGTTCCCCCTTCAGGACTGACGTCAGGGGGTACATGATGCGGGCAATATCTGGGATGAAGCGCCGGTAGTAGTTTATCACACCAAGAAACTCCTGAAGGGCCTTGATGGTTTGTGGTTCTGGGAAATTTTCTATAGCTTTCACTTTAGAGGCCGTGGGGCGCACTCCTGCTGGGGAAATCTCGTGGCCAAGGAAGTCTACTTTCCCAAAAATGCACTTGTCGAACCTGACAACTAATCCGCTGTCCTGCAGGCGTTTCATGACAGTGCGGACGTGGCGAAGATGTTTCTCTGGGGACATGGAGAAAATGAGGATGTCGTCGACGTAGCAGATGCAGAAAGGCAGATCTCCCAAGATGGTGTCCATCAGGCGCTGGAATGTGGCGCCTGCATTCCTGAGACTGAAAATGGAATAGGAAAATGTGTAGCTACTGAAAGGCGTGATGATGGCAGTTTCTGGGATGTCATCGGGATGTACAGGGACTTGGAAGTACGACTTCAGTACGTCCATCTTGGAGAAAATTTTGGCTCCGTGGAGGGCGCCCTTCAGGTCCTGCATGTTAGGGAGGGGGTAGTGGTCTGGTGTTGTTACCAAATTCAGGCACTGATAGTCCCCTCAGGGCCTCCATGAACCATCAGATTTCTTGATGCCTTTTTACAGACGCCCATGCATTCCATTTCTGCGAAGGCTCATTTGGCGTCTTGTAACTTTTGGGGGGACAGTCGTCGGAACTTGGCATGAGTTGGTGGGCCCGTCGTGGTGATGTGGTGGAAGATGCCATGCTTTGCTGAAGCCCTAGGTGACTGGCGCAGTTCTGGTTTGAATATGTCCGGGAACTCCTGTAGGAGGGATGTGTAGCTGTTGGGGGCTGTGGGGCAGACGGTGGGTATTCCAGGTTCGGTGGAGAGCTGACGGGAGCGGCATGTTCCTGTGTCAAGGAGGTGTTGTCTGGCGATGTTGACTAGAAGTCCGTGGTGCCCTATGAAGTCCACGCCCAGCAGGGGGAACTTAATGTCCGCTATGACGAAAGGCCAGTGGTATCTGCGCCCTAGGATTAAGATAGCCCGGGTCATCGTGCCATAAGTGTGGATGGGAGTTCCGTTTGCTGCTATGAGGGCGGGTATTGAGTCAGGTGTTTTTTCTAAACCTTCCATGGATGGCGGGAAGACCCCCGTATCTACCAGCAGGTGACGTTTGGAAATTTCTTCCATGATGAAAAAACCTGCTGTGTGGGGGGAGTTGGATTTCGAGGCCACAGCTGTTGCTTGTGGCTGCCTTTGTCATTTTTTGTGAAAGAACAGGGAGGCCTGCAGGTTCTGGCGTTGGTCCCGAACTTTCTATGGTAGAAGCACCACGCCGGGTTTGACCATGTCCTATCCTCTTTGAGTGGCAGTCTCTTCTTATAAATGGCGTTGATGTCTCCGTCATCGTTGGCCTCTTCCTCCAACAGGTTGCAGGCTCCCAGGGTGGCGGCATGTGTCGAGGCCTTGGTGTCCTTGTATAGTTTCTGAGTGTCATCAACTAAGGCATCTGTGTCTAGGTTCTCTGCATCCCTTATCTGGTGCCAAACTTCCCACGGGAGGTGCCGAAGAAAAACTGCTTTTGTTAGGTCTATAGTCCTTTTCCTCCCGTTCTCGTCATGGCCTGGGAGTGTTATCAACCCCCACAGCTGTTCCCAGGCTTCCCTGGGTGATTCATCTCCGAGGAGCTGGGACAACAGGTCAAATGCGCACTGCGGTCTCTCAGACACGGGCATGGAGTAAGAATTCAGCAGTTTGTTTTTTAAGTCCGTGTATGTGACTTTGTCCGGTTGCGTGTCCAGCCAGGGGGAGATTCTGTTGAATACTTCTTCCAGGAGCACATCATGACTTTTCTGACTCATACATAATTTCTTGTCATCAGCCTATTGTCCTCTTTTCTCTCCACATGACTGAACCGTCTAAAAACAGTGAAACTTCTATGTATCTCCGCATTTCTCAACCTTTTAATTCCTCTTAGATCTTGTATACTTTGCAAAATATTCATCTCAACCACTTCAATCTGTTTTGATTTGTTGCAAATTCCAACATGCCACCAAATCCTGCCATGAATTGACTAAAAATTACGAAGAAATGGAGAATTAATTCAAGAAAAACATCCAGCCGCCAAACTCATCATCGTCGCCTCTAATGAAGTGCAACACAAAGGGCCTCTGTAAAGTTACGCCACTCGTATGTTTCCTCTGCTTTATCTTCCACAAATCTCTGCTCATCTCAAGCCTCTCTCTTCATAGTTCTCATCCAACTAGGTCTGGGTCTTGCAACTCTTCTGGTGCACTCAAGAATCCTGCTGGGGTAGTGCAAGGGACGTGTCCAAGCCGTGGAACTTTATAACCAAAGAGTATAAGATTAACTTGAAAAATCGTAGCCCTAAGGGTCTGTGTGTGACATAAAAGAAATGCTGAATCTGCCAAAACATAAACAAACATTAAACATAATTTATTATTTCATTCATAACGTCAGCACCTTTGCCAAACTACCTGGTGTGATGTGAGGCTGAAACTGCATGTGAAAGATTGTACATAAGTCTATTACGACCTGCATTGTTATACGGCCACAAATAATGGTAAGACAATGAGACTATGTCTAGCAGAGTTTGTCGATTTGAGAATGAAGCTTCAAGGTGAATATTAAGAGTTGGACGGCAGGACAGAGTGAGAAGTGCTACCATAATGAAAATGATGAAAAGTCCCACATGCCAGAATGGAATGGAATATGTAATTTAGGCATAAAGCTAATGATGTAAGGGAGATGGAGACAGTTTGGACATGTCCTTCACACAACCTATAGGAGAACAGGCGTGATAGCATCAGCTTTGGGCTTCCATAGCGCCAGAATTATTGGCCGACCCAGACATACTCATACGACAACTATGATAAATTTAAAAGGTGTAATGGAGGTTGCTTTTGATGACTGCATGTGGCTATACTGATCCAAAATGCCATTGATATAAGAAAGTGCATCACTGTCTTGCACTGGAGACTTGGAAAGCAACTGCAGACTGTATAAACTTCATGAACTGTGAATACGACCACACATGTATAGCCCTTCATCAGTCTCTTGAATTTTGTTTTGCAACAAAGGAGAAAAACTGTGTGGGTTTCCTGACTTAACCTTAATGGTGCTCAATACAGTGAATAATGTATAAAACTTTTCATTACTATTAATTTTCTCATGTATTAATGTTTTAATGTACAATGCCTTCAAAAGTTTAACTGGGATTGAAATAAAGTTTTCATGGAATGGAATATAAAATTGAGGCCAAAGGGCCAGCGCTGGGACCTATGACGAGGTCATTCAGCACTGAGAAGGAAACTGAGAGCCATAAAAAGGTTTTTGAGGCATAACAGGAGGAAAAACCTTTTGCAGCTGCACTGTGAAACAATTGTTAGGAGAGGGTTGGGGAAAGTGAGATGGAAGAAACAGAATATGAATGGTGGCACAGTAAAAGGAACAAAAGGGGGTCACAGCAACTAGGGGCCATGGAAGGGACGCTGCCAAAAACTCTAAGGAATGCCTACAGTGCACCACACGCGGTGCACTGAAGGAGATATGGGAGGAGGCTGCAGGCGAAAGGAGATTTGGGAAAGATGAAGGAATTTCACAGAGGCTCTGTGTCATACAGCATTAGAGGCGATGATGATAATGATATGCTAAGTAAGGATGTGACAGTCACAAGTTGCATTCAAATCACACCAGTAAGAAAGTATGTCTTGCAGATTAGTGGGCACTTATGTATTCTTGAAAAGGTTCGCAGGAACTTATGACGACTTATAAAACAAAATATTCTAATCGTATACATACAGTACATTTACCAGCTGCAAGTCCACAATCTCCAATGTCTCCAGCAACACCAACTAATACAAGTATTGTTTGTCTGTACGGTACACGAATTTCATATTCGTGTTGCTTCCGACTATCTGGGGATTTGAAGATTCTCCTCTATTGCAGAAGACAAAGTGTAACCCCAGGATATACTACATTGTCCATACAAGGGGAGGAAACAGTATATGGACATGCTTTTTGTTCTCTGCCAAACAAAGCACCTTTTAATACGGAAACAGTAGTCTGATGTTACTGTGTTCTTTCACCTACAGAAAGTAAACAATTGGTATCTTTTACTGACGTGAAATAAACAATTTCTTGCATTCACCTACAAAAGTAAACAATTTCTTGCATTCACATACAAAAAGTAAACACTTTGCCCTTTTCCTACAAACAATGAAGAGAGGTGTCTTTTTTTACCTACTATAAACACACAATTGCCTTCTTTCCACTACAAACAATGCAAGGGCGTCTTCTTTTACCCAGACACACGACAGAAGAGGAAATACTTTTGCCAATAAAACACAAACGCTTCTATCCTGAGACAATAAACAGAAGGACTTTCTACACTCACCACAAATAACTCCTTTCATCCAAAATCAAAAGAACAGAGCGCCTTCTTTCATACACAAACATATGTCCAAAGATGCTTCTTCTTTTACATGGAAGCAAAAAACTTGTTCTGTTTACCAACACCAAAGAGATGTACTGTTTTTTTTATATACCTAGGAGTGACATAAAAAAAAGACCATAAAAATTTTGTACCTCAACCATTTGAGTGTCCCTTGATGGCAAATGACGTCAACTGTAAAACATCTTGAGACAAAATTCAACTCATCAATCTGCCTGTTGTTTTTAATCTTTATCAATTTTAGAGTATAATAAAAATTCAAAAGTATTCAACTTCAAAACAACACAATCATCACTGGTCTATCTTAATAAATTTGCTGTCACTTAAAAAGTGGTCAATCCGTGCGTCTGATCTATCACACATATTTCCAGATTCTCAAAGAACTTTTGTGAAAGATTTAAGTTCTCAAATGAAGAGAAATCTGGAGAGGGTAGAGTTGTAGACAGCTAATGAGGAAGAGACTGAAGGAAGAAGGCAGTGCCATAGGCTGTGTCCCTAGGGAGGCAGAAAAAATACTGCAGCTCTCTCTTACACACACAGAAAATTAGACTGGTAGCCTGCATACCTTTAAACAATTAGGTCCTCCATTTCATCTGTAAACAATAAACAGTCACGTCATTTTTTACCTGCTAAGTGCAGGTTCTTCCTTTTAGAGAAGGACCTTCCTTTTAGAGAAGACCCTCCTTTTCGAGAAGACCTTCCTTTTAGAGAAGCCCTTCCTTTTAGAGAAGGACCTTCATACAAAATACACAGGAGCAAATAAAAAATCATAACATATAACTGCTTTTTCAGAGGTCTTCCTCGTGGATTCTATAATTTCTAGCATTATTAAAATACTGTACTTGTTTCTTGAATGCGAAAGGAACCTTCTTACTAGAATTGGCATTGTTAAAACTGTCAATTCCGTTTGATGTCTCTAGACTGTCAGTTTCCACCTCCACACCTAATTCACCCCGTTCTGAATAGTCCTCTCCTTGTTAGAACAGACAGAGTCCTCCTCAAAGCTGTTTGGCACTGGCAAGGATGCTGTCAAGAGAGGATTATTATTGTCTGTGTCGAATGATAACGACCAACTGTCGTCAACTGATATACTGTACTGCTAATGGGTGTGGCCTGGCTAACTGTGCAGTTCATTTCCAAGTCACTTGCAGGCTGACCGACACTACTGATGCTTATATTACTGATCCCAAAGTTTAAGTCCAAAACAACATTATCACCACTAGGTACATCTGGAATAACACTAGACTGATCTATGGTCCCGTCACCCTCCCCGTTTGCTAAACTCGGCTGAGTGGCTCCGTTCCGCCTCCATATCTCCACTCCCAACTCGCTTGCGTTGGCGTCCACCACCTTGGATGTGATCACGACATGGCTGTTCCTCCTCCTCATAGGACGAAGTCCCATTCTCCAGCTCGCTGTCACTGTTGCTAAGTTCCACGTGCAAGTGCTTCTCCAGCCTCTGAGTCTCATCACTACTGGACCAGTTTCCTGGCAACCAGAGGTGCCTCTTCCTCTTGTTGTTGGAGCTGTTGGTCTTGACAGAGCTCTGTGGCAGAGGCGGAGACAGCAGCTGTGCTAAAAGCGCAAAAGAATGTGGGTATGTGACTGGTCTCCTCTCTTTTCTCTTTTATCTTTCTCTCTCGTAGGGCAGAGAGGCAGGTGGTGAGTCGTCACTTGCTGGACGGACGAGTTATGCAGGTGAGTGCACGACAGGGGTACCCTGTCTTTCATCTTTTAGTAGAATTATTAGATGCATGGCCCCCTCTATCTTGACAAGGGGGGAGGGGGATTAACAGTGACAACAACCCACTGATTTTTACAATAAAGTTTTATTGTCTCCACAACTATTGGGTTCGCCTAAGCCTTCTTCAAGGTAATCATGCAAACTCATTACATTAAGCCCAGAGATCTAGCAGTTGCAACATCCCATATGTCCAACAAGCTAGAGGTGTGGGATTCCTTCCTCAGCTCTTCCAGAACAGGAAGGTATTCCCAGCTGGGTAGAACCAACCAGTCAGTTCAGAGAATTGCCCAGACTCCCTCCACCAATAGGTAAGTCTCCTACGTAAAGAAAGAAGGCATGTATTCGTGTCGGAACAAAAAGCAAATTTTTAAGTAATTTCTATTTTTCCTAACATACAAACCTGAAGGTTTTTACTTTTATGGCCCACCTCAGCCACTCCTCTGTCTGGTACCTAGGCACATGGATTCCCCCCTACCATTAGTAGTTAATAACCATGTCTGAAAGTTTAACAGCCGTTCCAGCTCGCGTCATCTAGCTAAATGCCTAAGTAAATAATTTCAGGTTTGTATGTTAGGAAAAATACAAATTACTTTAATAAAAATTGGCTATTTTGAGTCCATCCTTTAGATGATAACAGTGTTCCTGTGTTTTGAAAAATGTAGTTTTATATTCCTTTCTAGGAAAGCTCTTGAAGAAGATTTCTCAGGTTATGGGAAAATCTGTTTTTATTCAGTACAAGGTCACTTTAATGGCAGCTGTTATAAGTAAATAGTAGTTCACCATATACTGATACTACTACTTCAATATATACTTTAAATGGTAAAAAAAGTTAGTTGCAAAAATGTCCATGGTAGGGTTTATTGATAGGCCAACACTGTGGCGAGAGTGTACAAAAATAAGTGTAAAAAAAAATACAATTGGTAAGCTACAAAACATAGGAGCATGTTAGCTTATCACATGCTGTGAGGTAATTCAAATATTATTCGATACTACACATGAGAAACATAGGAAATACATGCAGTCCCTGAGTTACAACAGAGATCTGTTCCCGAGGCAGATCTTAATAATAATAATAGTAAAAATAATAATAATACTGTATTCTTTATTTCAACTTTCACAATCTAGATACAGAAGATTATATTATAAAAATTATAACTGGCGGTAAATACAGTACCTGTACTTAATATTTAAAAAATTATAAAAATGAAAAAAAGTGAAGAATTCCTAGTGTTGTAAGATGAGATTGATGAATGTCGAGACCGTCATAACCTGGGGACTCCCTGTACTGTACATGGTAACACTGAAAACTGATCAAGTTGACAATACAAGACTTCCCACGCTGAGGAGTTGCATTCACACACACACTAATTTCTTTACTGTTCAGGTACATAAGATACATACAATCACTAGGGCTTACATACAAGACATGCATTACAGTCCCAGGTTTCTTTAGTTAATGGACAAAGTGAGGACTTATGAAATAAATGTCCAAGAGGGCCAGGAGACCTGAATGGGCAGGGCTGGGCAAGGCTTTATCTGTTCGGGAGCTTTACGACTGTTGTTGGCTTAAAAGCTAAAATGCCATTACATATAATTTCTTTTATTACTTTTGAGTGGCTGAGTGTCATGAATATGTAACAGAAGTTTCGATCTCTCGTTGGCTGCTGGTGTTTGTCCTCCCATTTTCTCTCTCTTCCATTTCCCCCTCTGACTGATAACTCCAAAGGTTACAATGAATTTATAACTCTTAAATTTATGAACAAAATGACTTTTATATTAAGTGAGGGCTTTTCTGAAGTTGCAATACCAGTGAACGAACACATTACGAAATGACATATCAATATAAACTGCCCAGTCATGTTGCATCAAAACTTTTCTTACTTTGCATGTGTATATATACACCACGTATGTGTTTGCTTAAGTACACATATGAATCATACTGAAGTCAATTTAATACACAATTACTGTGTGTTTGCTTGCCTTTCTCTTTCTCTCTCTCGGTTATTCTTTATTGCTATTTATTTGTATCGTATGGAATACAAAACTTTAGGAATCCTTTCCTGATCAAAACCCCTTATAATCACCTTCAACTTAGGCTATCATATATCAGTAGTTGAAACCTTGGGTAAACAATGCAATATGTTTAGTGTTAAACACAATTTTATCAATCACACTTTATTATGGGACATTAACTTGTAATCCTATGATCATACACAGTGCAATAGAAAGGCAGCAACCAGATATTACAGTATTGGTATAATTGGTTGCACAAGAGTAATTGACATGTAATCAACAAATCAACTGAACTTTGTACAATGTAAATTTAATTGCATAGTAAAGTACTTAGAAGTATTGCCTGTCCATACAACACAAACAAAAGACTAGGTATTGCTTTAGTTCTTGTTCACTTTTCATTCAGTCCTAACCGTTAAATTACAATGCATTGGAGGCAACAGTTACCTCGTACTCATATAAGTCAAAGAGACAACAAAATGATTAGGCATTGCATTTAGATCTTGTTTGCCACTCATTCAGTTGTAACCGTTTAAAAACTATTGTATGTGATATCTGTAAGTCTCTCTCTCTCTCTCTCTCTCTCTCTCTCTCTCTCCACTCTGCAGGTTTAACAGCTCTTGTTATCAATTTTGGCAAATGTGAAGTGTAATCTATCTTTTTAGCCTTCAAAGATAATGGCAATTGCAGTTTTGCATCTCTTTCTCACATTTGCCAGAACTCAAGGACTGATTTCCATACCTTAGAGAACTCTGCATGTGTCACCTTGTTTCTATAAATTGCTCCCATTCGGAATAAGAACTCGATATACAGTGCGTGATAAAGTTAATATCCTTTAATGGAATGTAATTAATATCATTGCATCAATCAGTATTTTCAGTAAATATGGTGCAGTACGTATTTCAAAGTCGTTTCAACCAATAATATATGATTGCCTAAGCTCCAGTAGCTTAAAATTGTTTTGTAAAGTGCAAATTTTTATGCCACACCAAATAAACAACAATAATGCTGTAATACATCTTTAATAAGATTTGAATGAAATATTTATTAGATTTTTAATGTGGAGGAAACAAAATGCAGTATAAACTAGTGGCTACTTTCAATATCAAATAAGCATGTGTTCACGTACATGTATGTGTATACATGTGCACTTACATACTTGGATGCATCATGATGCTGTGTATTTGCACATTTCTCTTTCTCCCCCAGGGTTATTCTTAATAAGAAGAAGAAAAAAAAAAAAGATTTTCCAAGTTTGGCCCATGTAAACAGTTCCAGCAATGCAAACAGGTATGAGAGAGAGAGAGAGAGAGAGAGAGAGAGAGAGAGAGAGAGAGAGAGAGAGAGAGAGAGAGAGAGAGAGAGAATTTCAATGTTCAATTTTTGATACATTTAATCAATAAACAATATTGTACAATTTAGTTTTCATTAAGTATACAGTACAGTACTGTAGTGCATTCTGTATTGTAGTGTATTCTGTATTGTTTATAAGCATATACTGTACAGTACTGTAGATAGAAAACAAGTACAAAAGATAGGGTACAAAATGATAATTTTCTCAATATAATTAATTATTTGGATTCTTACCTACCGTTAAAGTTAGCTTATATCTTTGGACCATTAGGGTCGATCGGCATAAGAAATAAAAAAAATAACGCTTGGCTAACCCACAAGGACTGTCTCTGTAATCACCTGTTTCCCACCAGGTGGCGTTGGAATGTTTACATTCTTGTCAGAATTCTTCATGCTGTGTCCTTATGCAGATGGTGTGAATTGGTATTGCACTTCTTTTCTGTTCATGCATTATGTCATCTACAACAAGCAGAGATGAAAGCAGTAGGCTGTATAAGGAAGTTTGTGGGGACTGAATGTTTTGGCTGTGCACGACTACATAAGCTGTATGTTAGCCTAGCTGTTTAGGCACATTATCCTTCTCCCCACACTCTTCACAAAGAGAAGTTCAGAGTTGGGAGGGGTAAGCTGGACAGTTATTATGTAACAAGGTCATGGAGTCATGGGCATTTCCAGCCTCAACCAGTTTGCTTGGTTGAACATTGTTTCTTAGGCCACACTAACCCAACATCCTCATTCAATATGGTAGTCAGCTAACTTTAACAGTAAGTATGAATCATTCCAAATAATTGACATTTTACATCCATGAAGTGTTTTTTTACCATATCCACAAATTTCCAATCTCCACAAGAGCCTTGGATATATTATAGCAGATAATTGAGAGTTTCCTGTAAACGGCTACTTTCCAATATGAATTCACAAATGAATTAAAAGAGGTTCGCTGGAATGCGCTTTCCCACATTCTTGCACATGACAGTCTTCTTTCAAGTATGAATTCTCATGTGACGTGTAAGATTTGGTTTCCTGGAAAATGCTTTCCCACATTCCTTGCACATGAATGGCTTCTCTCCAGTATGAACTCTCATATGAACTGTAAGATTTGGTTTCTCGGAAAATGCTTTCCCACATTCCTTGCACATGAATGGCTTCTCTCCAGTATGCATTCTCATATGAGCTGTAAGAGGTGGTTTCTGGGAAAATGCTTTCCCACATTCCTTGCATATGAAGGGCTTCTCTCCAGTATGCATTCCCATATGAACTGTAAGACTTGGTTTCTGGGAAAATGCTTTCCCACATTCCTTGCACATGAATGGCTTCTCTCCAGTATGCATTCTCATATGACGTATAAAATCTGATTTACTGGGAAATGCTTTCCCACATTCCTTGCATATGAAGGGCTTCTCTCCAGTATGCATTCTTATATGAACTGTAAGACTTGGTTTCTGGGAAAATGCTTTCCCACATTCCTTGCACATGAATGGCTTCTCTCCAGTATGCATTCTCATATGACGTATAAAATCTGATTTACTGGAAAATGCTTTCCCACATTCCTTGCACATGAATGGCTTCTCTCCTGTATGAAGTTTCATATGAGCTGTAAAATCTGATTTAATGGAAAATGCTTTCCCACATGCCTTGCACATGAATAGCTTCTCTCCTGTATGAAGTCTCATGTGAACAGTAAGATTTGATTTCAAGGAAAATGCTTTCCCACATTCCTTGCATAAGAAGGGCTTCTCTCCAGTATGTATTCTAATATGAACTGTAAGACGTGGTTTCTGGGAAAATGCTTTCCCACATGCCTTGCACATGAATGGCTTCTCTCCTGTATGAATTCCCATATGAACTGTAAGATTTGCTTTACTGGAAAATGCTTTCCCACATTCCTTGCACATGAATGGCTTCTCTCCTGTATGAAGTCTCATATGAACTATAAGATTTGGTTTATGGGAAAATGCTTTCCCACATTCCTTACACATGAATGGCTTCTCTCCAGTATACACTCTCTTATGAACTGTAAGACTTGGTTTCTTGGAAAATGCTTTCCCACACTCCTTGCACATGAATGGCTTCCTTCCAGTATGTATTCTCATATGACCTGTAAGACATGGTTTACGGGAAAATGCTTTTCCACATTCCTTGCATACGAAGGGCTTCTCTCCAGTATGCATTCTCCTATGAACTGTAAGATCTGGTTTCTTGGAAAATGCTTTCCCACATTCCTTGCACATGAATGGCTTCTCTCCAGTATGTATTCTCATATGACCTGTAAGATGTGGCTTCTGGGAAAATGCTTTCCCACATTCCTTGCACATGAATGGCTTCTCTCCTTATATGAAGTCTCATACGAACTGTAAAATTTGGTTTACGGGAAAATGCTTTCCCACACTCCTTGCATATGAAGGGCTTCTGTCCAGTATGCATTCTCATATGAACTGTAAGACTTGGTTTATGGGAAAATGCTTTCCCACATTCCTTGCACATGAATGGCTTCTCTCCAGTATGCATTCTCATATGACGAATAAGATCTGATTTAATGGAAAATGCTTTCCCACATTCCTTGCATATGAAGGGCTTCTCTCCTGTATGAAGTCTCATATGAACTGTAATATGTGGTTTATGGGAAAATGCTTTCCCACATTCATTGCACATGAATGGCTTCTCTCTAGTATGAAGTCTCATATGATGTAAAAGATCTGATTTACTGGAAAATGCTTTCCCACATTCCTTGCACATGAATGGTTTCTCTCCTGTATGAAGTCTCATATGAACTGCAAGATCTGGTTTATGGGAAAATGCTTTCCCACATTCCTTGCATATGAATGGCTTCTCTCCAGTATGCATTCTTATATGAGGTATAAGATCTGATTTACTGGAAAATGCTTTTCCACATTCCTTGCACATGAATGGCTTATCTCCAGTATGAATTCTCATATGAACTGTAAGATTTGGTTTCTGGGAAAATGCTTTCCCACATTCCTTGCATATGAAGGGCTTCTCTCCAGTATGAATCCTTATGTGATCTGAAAGATGTTGTTTCTGGGAAAATGCTTTCCCACACTCATTGCATATGAATGTTTTCTCTCTGGTAGGATTTGTGATATGACTTGTAATATTAATTTTCTTGTAAAATGCTTTCTCACAGTCAGTGGATCTGAAAGGCTTCTCTCCATTCTGACTATTCCTTCTTTCTTGTTTTACTTCCTTTTTGCAAGTTAGTGGATCTTTTTCATTCACTACTGAATTCATTTCATATGAACATTCACCATCTTCATTAGACTCGCAGAATACCTCCAGCTCTGCTTTGATGTCCATCAATGGATCCGGAGACAAAAAGTCACCATAACTGGTTTCACTAAAGGCAGCCATGTTGCTGTTTTCTTGATTTATGGAAGGACATGATAATGCACCTTCAGTTTCACTTTTCAAAGGTAATTCTAGAGAATGTTCTGGGTTCATTTTAGCCTTTTGTCCTGTGTTCGTTCAATTGTCAACTCTTAACACAAAATTGTTTGCAAATGATTATCCAATAAATCTGTTATAAATTAAGTACTGTATCTTGAAGGACTACAACCAGATTTCATTACTGATTTATGAATTTAATATTCAGAACAGATCTGATTTGTTTTTGTCGTAATTTGTAAAGTAGTACAACAATTCACTGTTGTTCCCTACAATTTAAGACATGACATTGGCAACATTACATTCATTCCCAAAATCTTGATGCTTCTCAATACTGACGAAGGAGGGAGGGTTCTTCTGAGGGAGAATCTGAAATCAAAGAATGCACACAGAGTTAGGAAACAATGCCAGAACTGAAGCAAAATAAATCAAATTTAATTCATGTTCCTATAAAGGTCTCAGGACAATTAACAATGGGTGCATTTGACAGTACTATCCAAATATTAATACAGACAATTAACAAGGTGTGCATTCCACAGTACTATCCAAATGTTAATACAATTTAACAAAATGTTGTTCAGACACAGCATCAAAACATTCCAGAGGCAACAATGCAACAATAATTAACAGTTAATATTGACTCCCTCCCTCTCAGATCTGTAAACCTTCTTAGCTTAACATTACAGTATTACTTATGAACATATCCTTATTAACAAATCAAGGGCCAAGAATAGAAAATGCAAGAAACCAGCACAGAATTTTGTGGGGTAACAGTAGGAAGGGTACAGTATACAGTAAATGCTTAATTATATGTGTTCCATTTATACATAACACCATTTTATCCACAGATGCAGTAGACAATAAGAAGAAAAAATAGTAAGGGCGAATTGATTTGAGGGCCTCAGAACCAGAAGGTTGTAAACGCCACCCCCACCGATTTGGAGTTAGGCATACCAGTATATGTGACAACGTTTCCTCTGTCTATTTGTGGCATTTTTATGCTATTCAGCCGTTTCAGTGAGGTCGAAATCCCTACTGGAACAGTAGGAATTATCGATTTTAGGTACATAAATGAACGTGATGTCGCGTGGAGCTTACAGCCTCATAAAAGCTCGGTTACAACCAGAAGGTTGGATGTGCAGCAGCTCAGAATGACCCAATGAGAGCGCCCGTCACTAAACGGGCATTCATTTCTAGGCCAATCAGCATTTTCCCGCATAAGGGGCTCGTAAATGTCGGCCAATCACCGCGCAGTTTACATCTCCGCTATTGTTTACATTCCCAGTCTAGTGATTTTCGCGGCGAAATTGAATATCCGTAGTGTTGCAATTTGTTTTTTTTTATTATCATCCCTTATTTACCGCCGTTATGTCTTCCTCTGGTAGTGAAAGTGATCACTGTGATGTCGTGCAACGGCCAAGAGGAAGAAAAAGGACAAGGAATGAAATGTCATGGAAAAAAAATAGTGTTAAGTTACTGCACGATGCAGGCCAAGAATATGTTTCTCGGTGTACAGACAAACCCATGCCTGCACGTAATGTAGGCCAGCCATGTCGTGATGGTTGCTTTAGCAGGCTTGGTAGGCCTGTAGTGGAGGCTTTATTCAATGGGTTTTATGGTATGGGAGATTATGATAAGCAAACTGCTCACATTCAGTCGTTGGTTACGACCAACCCAGTTAAAAGGCGTCGTGTTCCAATTGGAGAGGAGCCCCCACGTAAAGGGAAAACTTATGCTTATTGTGTCAAGTATGATAATGTTATGCATAAAGTGTGTAAGAAAGGTTTTCTTTCCATTTTTGCCATTACTGATAAGCGTGTGATTACCGCATTGAAAAAGAAAACAATGACAGGCACACCGATCAGTGATCAACGTGGAAAGCATACCCCTGCTAACAAACTCAGTGATCGTGTGCATGTTTTAATAAAGGAACATGTTGACAGTGTGCCGAACGTGTCGTCTCATTACACGAGAGCAAGATCAGCTAACATGAAATATTTCAGTACCGAATTGAACATGGCTATTTTGTACCAGCTGTATCGTGATTGGATGACTGAAAATTATCCAGATGATAAGGTGAAAGAAAGTTTTTACCATAATGCCGTTAATGTAAAGTTTAATGTTGGTTTTGCGCTGGTGAGGACCGACACCTGCAACACCTGCGATCTCTTTACAAACCAGATGAAGACCTTGAAAGATAGTGCTGCCAGTGAAGATGTCATCAGTGGTCTTGAGGAGCAGCTGGCTGAGCATAGGACCCTTGGAAATCAGGGCCAAAACTTTATTGCACGTTTCAAGGGCGGGCCCTTTGACAATGATGGCACCTTGGCACTGTGTTTTGATTTACAGCAGACTCTTCCTAACCCTAAATTGGCTCACGGTGCTGCTTACTACCTGCGTAAACTGTGGACCTTCAACTTTTGTGTGACGAACATGCGTTCTAATGTCTCCACAATGTTTGTCTGGGATGAAGTCACAGGTAAAAGGGGAAGTAATGACATAGCAAGCTGTCTTCTTAAGTATTTGGATCTGCATCACGATGCAGATGAACAGACCCAACTGTTTCTCCTGTCAGATAACTGTTCAGGACAAAATAAGAATGTGAATGTGTCCCTCTTGCTGCTAAAGCTGATTCATGACAAGAAATTCTTCAACATCCAACATCACTTCCTAGTGCCTGGGCACTCCTACATGCCATGTGATCGGCACTTCGGCAATATCGAGCAGAAGTTGCGCAAGTATGCAACTATCAAGACGCAGGACGATTATATTCGCCTCATCAAGGATGCCACCCATGAAGGCTTTGAGGTTATTGCCATGCAAAGGGAGGATTTTCTCGACTTCGATGTTCTGCAGTACCACATCACGAAAAGAACCCCCAGAGGCACAACCTTCAGCAACTCGAGGATCGTGAAATACGACTGCAGTTACAGGGAGGGGTACCAAGTCAAGGACACCTACAGCAGTGACGAGGCATTCGAAAAAGTGCGATTGCAGAAGGGAAAGCAGTGCTTCAGCCGTGATGTATTCGATCTTAGCAAAGTGCCATTAACCCCCAGGTACCATGGCCCTATTAAGATAAAGCCTGTGAAAGTTAAAGAGCTGAAGGAGCTCCTTCCGTATGTTAGTGCTGGTGCCAGGGCACGGTATTATGATGCCCTTGTTGCCGAACAGGAAGCCTTGCAGCAAGAGGGACCAGGGGCAGGGGAAGAAGATGAAGATGAGGGTGACCCGGACGACAATCTGCTAGATTATGACGATTAGTCGCCCACCCTCCCCACCTCCCCTTATTTTCAAGTTCTTTAGCAGATGTACAGTATTTTCATGGTGAGTACAGATTAAAATATTTTTTTTATTAGAGAAGTAGTAGTGAGTACAGTATTATTTTTCTATTATCAACTTTTTGGTTGTTGATTATTATTATAATATTGATGTTGTATTATTTTAATGGTTAAACATTATGATGATGGAAGATTATCATCGTCAACATCATCATCATCATCATTATTATTATTATTATTATTATTATTATTATTATTATTATTATTATTATTATTATTATTATTATTTTCCATCACACTATATTGATTACTCATCAATATCATTATTATTATTATTATTATCATTATTACATCCATTGTTGTTATACCACGAATATAATAACACTTTATTATCATTTTACACATTTGATTATGGTTTAAGTACTGGTTATGACCAGAATATACACAAATGTGAGGGGTTAGGCGGACATTTTGAATGCTAGCGCGCAAGTGCACCCTACAATTTTTTTCAAATTTTCACAAAAAAATTCTAAAGAGTAGGGCTTTCATATGAAACTTAGTTTAAATCAATATCTTTCTTAGAAGCAGAGTAATGAATGCTAGACTTTGAGGGAAATTTACTCATTTTTTCAAAAGTGGCGTTTTCAACCTTCTGGTTCTGAGGCCCTCATTTGTAATTTCAAGGGATGAAGGTTTTCAAATTAGTTTCACTGATTGTTACTGCAGATACAATACAAGACCGGAAACACTCATGACAGTCTTGGAGGGTAGGTGCTGCTACATTTCCTCAAATATGACACATTTCTTTCAGAGCCATACAAACCAGAGCTTTTTATGAAGGCATATCTTTCAGTGGAATTTGGAAATTGGTTACCTGGTGGTTAAGAAGAGTGAGTATGGGAATTCCCCTCACTCACATGCCATCACCAAGTAATTCTTCTTTTGGCCTGACAAACAAAGAGGGCTGGTTGAGATGAAACATATATGATATAAAGTTTTGCTTTGTATACCAAAGAACATTTCATATTAAAGTATTTCCTCAGTTAATGTATCTGCATATGCATGAGATGGGTCATTTATGTAAAGACCTCAAGGTTTGTATGTTGGGAAAAATACAAATTGCTTAAAAAATGTGTAATTTGTTCCTACATGTATACATACCTTGGGTCTTTGCACATGGAGACTTACTTCTAAGTGGAAGGATTCTGAGTAAATCTCTCAACTGCCTGGTAGTTCGACTCACCTGGGCCTCCTTCCTGGTCACTTAGAGCAGAGGAAGGAGTCATTTGCCTCTGACCTGTTGGGCATATGCTATGTTCAACTGCCAGACTTCTGGGCCTTTCAAATTAATGGGTATGTATAGCATCATTGATTCAAAATGGGCTTGGATGAATCCATAGTGTCAGAGACAATAAATGCCTAATAAAACCAATGGGTTTTTGTTTTATTGTCTGCCCCTCTCTCCTGCTGCTAGAGAGAGGAAAAGGACTTGCATCTATTAACTGACAGACTTATGGATTATAGACAGGGTACAGCACTCAGTTATGCAGCTCACTTGCATCGCACGCCTGTCCAGCATGTGACGGTTCACCAAACGTCCCTCTGCCCTGTGGGCGAGGATGGGTATGAAAAGAGAAAGGGAGGAGGCCAGTCACTCACTCACACTCTTTCTTTGCAACTGAACACCTTAGGCAAGATGCTAACTGTCCCTCTAAGGGAGCTGAGTGAGCTACACAGCTTGTTAAGCAGCCAACACAAGACCCAAGGAAAAGTGTCCATGGACCCATGGGCAACGTCCTGAAGGTAGAAGGACATGAATATGGTTTTTCATGACCACACTCCTGCCCTTAGTACCTGTGGAACTGACAGCTTCTTCATGAATGCAATGGACGGACCAATGTCCATAACCTCGTGAGGTCTGCTCTGAACATACTCCTTTCTACTTTGTCAGACGTGGAGTACATTTGCTTGATTGTCTCATGAAGCCAGAATGAAACTGAGTTCTTGAACACTTCTTTCTTAGTCAGGCCAGTACTAACAAAGAGTCGTCGACAGTAAAGTTTGAGATTTCGAGTCCTCTTAAGACAGTACCGTAGCACTCTAACTAGGCACAGCAGTATCTCGTAATGATCACTACCAACCAGGTCCTTTAGGGAGGGGACTGAGAGGGACTCGAATCTGATGTCAGGGACAGAAGGATTCTAAGTCTTTGCTATGAATTCCAGGACAAATTCAAGTATGACAGAACCCTACTCCTTGAGTCCTAACATCAAAGGCCATGTGGCTCGCCAACTCTCTTGTCCATGCCCTCTCTTCCTGGTCATGTAAAGCAAAGGAAGGAGGGTGGCAGGAACACAGTCTTGAGGGTCAGATCCCTGTCCGATGACTCTCGTAAGGGAGGTCAAGACTGTTTGAAGCTACTCATCAGCATGTAGATCTCTCATGAGGAAAGGAGTTTGATGCCTTAAAAAGGACTTGGGGAGGGCAGCTGAACATTATGGGATTTTCAACTGTCTTCTGTATCTCGACAAGCTGAGATAGAGAGAAACCTCTCTCGGCGAGGAGGGATGAGGAAATCTGCTGCCTACTGCAGAATAGCTCCTACCGGACAGCAAAGCTACCAGGTCTGGATACCACTTGGCATGTGGCTATTTGAGCCACCAGAATCATCCTGTGATTCCGGGTGACCATGACCTTGTTGATCACCTGATGAATCAGCCAAAACGGAGGAAAGGCGTAGACCACAAGATTGTCCCATGGGTGTTGGAAGGTCTCTTCTATAACTGCCCATGGTTTTAGGAATGATAGAACAGAACCAGGCAGCTTCTGTTGTGTCTGGTTGCAATGAAATCTGTTGTTTGGAGGTCCCAAAGATTGGAAATCTTCCACAATGTCTGGGTATAGGGGCCATGTCCCTATCACCTAACCCCAGCGACTGAGGTTGTTCACCACTACATTCCAGTTCCCAGGAATGTACCTGGCTGACAGCACTATTTGAGTGTGCTACTGCCACTCATGCAACTGCACCGCCTACATGTAGAGCAGAAGGGAAACCAGTTCCCCCTCCCTGCTCGCAGACATATGCTACTACCATGGTGATGAGGGTACTGTCGCTCATCAACATCACAGAGTGCCCCATCACTCGATCCTGAAACTCACTGGGCTAAAATGCCACCTTGAGCTTCAGAATATTTATGTGGAAGTGTCTGTCAGCACTGACGAGCTGGTTGTTCCTGTCAAGACAGGAATAACTGCGTTGCTTCTCTGGTACTCTGATACTCCACTCTGAGGGGTAGACTCTAGATTCAGCATGCCCAGATACTTATGCTCTGTTTGGATGTGAGATGGGACTTCTCAAAATCGAACAGGACTGTCAGGTCAAGACAAAATTCTAGAAGTCCTTCTCTGTAATGGAGCAACTGGAGTATAGGTATTTGAAAATATGCATCCTAAAGTCCACTGAAAGCATGAAGTCAAACTCCCTGATGACAATGAGTACTGACCATACCGTTTCCATCTTGAATCAGTTCAGGGGAGGAAGGTCTATGACCGGTCTCCACACCCGTCGTCTTCTACAAGAAAAAGATGGCTGTAAACCTCACCCCACCCCAAGACCACTCTGTCACAACTTCTACAGCACTGCCTTCACCTCTTCCCAAAGGGTGAGATTTGTCAGTGAGCTGGGAACATAAGCGGACAGGAATGTTGGCGAGGGGTGGAGGGAACTTGAAGGTTTCTGGTCCTTATCACTGCCATGTTGCCCAATGGCTTAGCAGGTAGGCCCTCATCAATGGCAGCAGGTAGGGAAGGAATGCCGTACCAGTGACCTTCGCCTTCTTACCCTTGCCCCTCTCCCAGGCTGGGCAGGGAGGTGAATGGTGCACTGCTACGCACCCTTCCTAGCAGGGGCAGAAGATGACTGAGTGTTCTTGCATGGACTCTTGGAAGTCTGGGACTTAGTAGGACCCAAAGAGGAAGAGCCAGCCTGACCAGAGAGGCGGGCTGCAGTGTCACGTGAAGACCCAGAGGTCTTGACCACTGCCTGGTGAACAAGCAGGTTGTTATTTTTGATCCTTAGCCTATCCACCGTGGCATCAAGGGAAGAGGGAAGCAGAATCCAGTACTAGTCCGTTTCCGAGTGCCAATGCCGACTCAGAACCGACAAACTTGGTGACCTGAGTCAAGACAGTCTCTCTCCTTTTGAGCACCAGGTTTGACCACAAGTTAGCCATCTGGTGGGCTAGGTAGGAGATGGCTACACCTCCAGACAACATCAGCCACCTGAATGTGGCTTCCTCCTCGGAATTACGAGACCCCAAAGAGGAAGAAGCAATCTTGCCCACTGCAAGGGATCAGAGATCTATCCAGGAAACTGCCTGGAATGCTGCCATCGCAGTCAATTCCATTGCTGCTGTCTCCTGCTGTGAAAGGGAAACCCCCTCTGTACAGAGGTGGTCCAGCAACAGACCTGAACACAGACGAACCAGGTCCAGGTCAATCCGTTTGGTTGGCAAGGCCTCTCTGAGAGACTAGTATCCCCTGGTGAGTGAGAGGCTGAGGGAAGTGTCTTGTGCGATCAGCTAGACCTGAATGAGTTTTCCAGCTCAGACACAAGAGAATTCATCTGGTCCAAGACCCCTTCTGCCAGTCGCAACCATGGGGTCCCCAGAAAGCCTTGATGGCTGAAGAACAGTCCACAGGGAATGCATGGTCTCTTCCTTGAGATCGTTAAACTGCTGTATCAAATGGACAATCTCTGAAAAATTCCTCTACAATTTGGGGATGTCCAAGTCCTGGGGCATTGGGCCCTGAAGCCCTTCCAGGGCACGGTCTTCCCGGGTTACTCCCTCTGCAAGAGAGGGATGCTCTCCAGAGCCTCCTTGTGAACTCTCCTGGCCTGAGGACTGAACCCGTAGCATATGCTTCCGTGGTCGGGCTGGGATGGGAGTGTGATCGGTCTCAGTCCCAAACACCAGGCCTGTCCAGCTTCAGGCTCCCTGGAAACCCCGAGGTGGTGGAGGGGACAGGTGAGAGGTCCCTAGTACCCTTACTGGACTTGCCGGGGGCCAAAGCCCCGGCAAATGAGTAAGGTCACGGGCAGTCATCAACCCATGGCGACGACGGGTTACAGGTTGGAGAGAGCGGTCCCATTCATACAAACATGAACGGGGGCTGTCACAAAGACGTGCTACAGTCTTCTTAGAAGCCGAAGCCTCTGCAGAAGAACACTGGATCTTGCCATTCCCAGGTGGGCGGACCAGTAGGCTGGCATCACCTTTTCGGGACCCTTGCACTATTCCCTTAGGAGAATGGGAACGGGGTGTGAGTGACTGTACGCTCTCTACTCACTATCTCTCACTGGGCCAGGGTAGCAGCCTGACCCAGAGACCCTTACTGGCCTGTGAAGGTGACTTCCGAGGAGCGGTAACATTGCACTGGAGGTCCTTGGAACCCAGGGCAGTGGTTGCTCCTGTGCCGGTGGCAATGGGAGCTGCAGTACTGTAGTACCACTAGCGAGAGACCCCATGGCCTTCTCTGTGGAATAAGGCTGGCTGTCAGAAACCCTACGGGACTTCTTACAGATGGGAGAGGCAGCCTCCTTCTTCCTATGCTTACTAGCTTTGGAAGAAGGGGAGGAGGTGAACACACACGGCAAAGACAATGATGACTTCCAATTCCTCTTTTTCCAATCACGGCAGGCCTTGGACAGCAGGGTGTGGAGAACATCACCAAGGGAAGACAGTGTAGACGGTAACACTTGTGGGCACACTATCGGAGGCATGTTCGAAGGCATCACTGATGTAGTGGTGACCTTCAAGCCGGTAGACGCTGTACCCGTAGAAGTAGTGACCGTTATGGTGGAAGCAGTTACTGGAAGGCCTTCGGAGGTCTTCAAGTACAATTCCCCCATGAGCGAATGGAGACCGCCAGAGAGTAGTCAAACTAGTCAACCGTTCCCCTACATTGGCTCTCTCCTGACGATGCAGCAGGGGATGGCAAAGGAAAAACCGATCCTTTAGGAGTAGCAACAGCCTGTGGAAGCTTGGCCGGGGGCATGAAGGAATCAGAGAGAATCTTTGGTGTCACTGGCGGAGAACTGATTGATTGATTTATAGATTTTAGGCACTAGCGGAGAATTGATTGATCTATAGATTTTAGGCATACTTGCAAGGCACTGGACTATGGCCATTCAGCACTGAAAATCAAACATTAATTGGCTAAAATTCATCAAAACTATATATTAAGATAACAAAAATTAAAAAAAATATAATTTTGCTAAAATTCATTGAAACTAGAAATTAAGAAAAAATAAAAAGTTTTACAATGCTAATTAAATCTATAAAATCTGCTAAAAAAGTTAAATTCTGAAAGAAAAGTTAATTTTCTTTAAAAACAACATTATTTTACTGATGTCACAATTATCATCAAGTACCTCACTCATGGACCTGCCACAAAGTTAGGTAACTCTTCTTTCTCAGGTAAAAACTGGGCAGTCAATTAATAAATGCTTTACTGTTAAAACTTCCTGACAGGAACCTGTCTCCCTTCTCCATTTGGCATTAGGTATCTATGTGTAGCATGTGTATGTCCTATACGCAGCCTTGTTAAAATAATGCTGGTCCTCTGATCTGGATGATCTGACAACCGCCATCTCTTAACTTCAACTTCATATTACCAATTATGTTTTCTCAGTCAATTTAATTTGCCACTTCCTACTTATATAGATATGAATAATTTGCTTAAAATCAGAGTATGGGAGGTTTATGAGTGCCCGATTACGTAATCTTATTGATTCTTTAGCTTCCTTATCAGCTCTCTCATTCCCATCTATACCCACATGAGCAGATACCCAACAAAAGCTCTCCCTGATATGCTTGCGGAAGTAAAGGAGTGCCAGCCATTCCTGTACTTCTTTTACAAGGTGGTGGAACGGAACCAACCATTTCAATGACGATAAAAGACTACTCGAGTCAGAATATATGATAAAACTTTCATCATCCTTTCCTTTATTAAAAATATTTTACAGCTTCAAGAATGGCATATAATTCAGCTGTGAATATCGAGCAAGAAGGGGGTAATTTCTTCTTGATTATATATATAATTTCTTGCCACTACTGCACAACCAACTTCATCCTCCGACTTAGAGCCATCAGTAAATATGCTCTGCCCTCTGTGTTGGAGGGAATGCTGAAGAAATTCCATTCTAATTTCTTCACTGGAAATATGTTTCTTCCCTCCAACAACTGGCCATATATCAAGAGGTGATTTGCACCATGGTGGAGATTTAGGGAATGAAACCCGTGCTATTTGTGTTGTCAATATGAAAACATCTCTACTTTCTCTTTCAAGTCTTACCTCCAGATTTGCTACCTGATCTACTTGGGCTTTCACATACGTACTTATAATTTGGATTGCTGTTAGAGGTTAAGACTTGGGATATGTATCTTAAGCTTAGTTCTTCCCTGGAGATTGAAAGAGGGGGTAAGCCTGAGTCTACATACAGTATATACTAACTACAGGGGAAGTGCTGTATGCCCCTGTGCATATTCATAGTCCCAAGTTAGGTACTACATCTAATTTTTCTAGGTTAGTTTTACCAGAAGACCCATAGATTTAACAGGCATAATCCATCTTGCTTAAGCATAAAGATATGCTTAAGCAGAGTTTTTTGGTCTGCTCCCCAATCAAAATGTGATATAACCTTCAATATATTTAGTGATTGTCTAACTTTGTTGGCAAGGTCATTTATGTGAGGACCAAAGTTAAGTTTCTTATCAAATACTGTATCACCCCAAGAAACTTCATCTTCATATGGTAAGATATTGTCTTTTAAGAAGAGGGTTGCTATCTCCTCTCGTTTTCTAGTTCGAGTGAATCTGATGGCTTTAGTTTTGAGGTGAAAACTTAAAATCCCCTAGCATCTGCCCACTTTGAAGCTGCATTTATTGCAGTCTGAACCTTCCTACAAGCCTGTGCAGCAGTAGATCCACTGCAGTAGATAGCAAAGTCATCTACAAATAATGATCCTTGGACCCCAGTTGGTAGGTAGTCTATCAGACTATTGATTGCTATCGCAAATAAGGTAACACTTAGCACGCTACCTTGAGGGAGACCTTCTTGTATATAAGAGGAGGATAATGCAGATCCAATGCAAACTTTTAGGTAGCGATCTGATATAAAATCCTTAATGAAATAATATATATTACCTCCAATGCCCCAAGAAGCCAACTGCTTCAGAATACCATCCCTCCAAGTGGTATCGAAGGCTTTCTCCATATCAAAGAGGACTCCGACTTGATTCTGGATGGCAAAAGCATTTTGGATCTCCTTTGATAACATTAATAGTGGGTCTATAATATTTCTATTGTTTCTGAATCCAAATTGCCTACTGGATAAAAGCCATTTTGTTTCTAAATACCAGACCAATCTGATATTCACCATTCTTTCAAACAGCTTACATACATGGCTTGTGAGAGCTATAGGCCTGTAGCTTTTGAGTTAGTTCTGGGTTCTTACCAGGCTTAAGACTGGGGATTACAACTGATGTCTTCCAAGACTGTGGAGAGGTATGAAGTTTCCAAAGATCATTAACAGTATCCAAGAGGATGCCCCTACTGGTCTCTGGAAGGCATTTTAACATTTCATACCCAATATCATCCACTCCAGGGGATGCTGATGATGAGTTAGCTAGAGCATTCAGCACCTCGTCCATGGTTAAAGGCATACTGAAATCTTGTATTATTGGACTGAGGTGGAACTATCGATGTAGAATTTCATATTTGCTGAAATTCAGGAGAGCACTGTGTTACACTGGATACTTTGGCAAAGTGCTTGCCAAACATCTCTGCCACTCTTTATGATCAGATATACTGTATATCCATTCTCCACCTTAGTATAGGTAGTGGGTCTGGAATGTATTTACCTTGCAATTTCCTGATCTTATTCCAGATTTGGCTACTTACTGATCACTGGTATTCTAGTATAAGAGCCAAGGAATATATAGTGAAATCTATGGCCAAGGAGGAATTATGATACCTGTCATACCTTGTTGGTGATCCATTATTCAATAAAACTATATCGTTCCTGTCAAGTATTGCTCAATAATGTTACCTCATCTAACACATGCATTAACCCCCAAAAGAGTATGTTTTGCATTAAAATCACCCATTAATATGAATGGGGATGGCAGTTAGTCAATTAGGTGTTGAAGGTCAGAAATATCTAATTGCCTGCTGTTACATACATATATTATAGGTGATCTTTCAATATAGACTGCAGATATAGAGAACACAGAGTGATCTTTTTATCAATATAAATTTGTACAGCACAAGCCTGAAGTATAGTGTCAAGTTGGATGATGCTGCATTTTACAGATTTATGGATAATAAAACCTGTGCCCCCTTTGAGCTCTTTCTCCTGGTTGAGGAGATCTGTAGATATGATAATTTAAACCAGGGATATATAATTTGCCCCAATTTTGTTTCTTGGAGACATATTATCTTTGCCTCTGAACCCCTGATTAGTGTTTTGATTTGTTCAGCAGTTGAAATAATACCCCGACAGTGCCACTGTAAAATGACATAAAAATGTCATTTTAATATAAAGTTTTATATATACTTACCAGGTAATTACATAGCTATTAGTTCACTTACACGGCAGCTTGAATTCAAAATTTTGCGGGTAACACTTCACGCCTGTGTAGGTGACCAGTTCTGCCCACTAGCGGGAATATTAGGAACGACTTTAGCAGATAACTTCAATCTGTTCATGCCCTATGTCCATCAGCGGGGAGGAGGGTGGGCTCTGATCATGTAATTACTTGCTGAGTATATATCAGACTTTATTATAAAAATGTAATTTTTATGACTTACCAAGTAATTACATAGCTAATTCCCACATTGATAAGAGGTGGGATACATGGACATATTCTATTCCAAAAACATTAAGTATGTAATGAATCTGAAAATAGAAAAAAACTGCTAGCATTGAAAACAATGCTTGTCGTTACCTATCAGCTAAGAGAGCTACTGGGATACTGCCTCTGGTTGGTGTTCATCTTAACTCGTAGTGACGTGGCGGTATAGCCATGGGTTGCCTCCTACTTAGTGGGAACTTTGCAGTGAAGGAAGTACTCCGAGGGCTAGCAAAGCGTGATAAGTCACAACCCATCCATTGAGAGTGGTGGGTGCTTCAGGTACATTGTACCCACTGGCTCTGCAAAAAAAATCAATGCCTTATTACAAGGTGTAGAGACAGTAGAAAAAACCTATGCTTCCTTCCGCGATACCATGCCAGTCACTAGAAATGGTCTCAAGGCACTGGAAGATTCAACACTGTTTTAACTTCCATTAAAATTAGTGAGAAACGAAGAACGATTACAATCCCAGTAATTTGAAGGCAGAGTGGACGTACGAGGCATAAAATTATGCAAGCTAAAGAGGTAGACGCTATGCTGACGTTCTTAGCTTTACTAAAACAAGGCAAACTGCTCTCCTAATTCTGAGTGTGTCCCAAGTTAAAAGTCCATGAGGGCAATACATTCTAATCAGGGAATGAAATGGATCTTGCCATATCACTGTATGTAGAGGATGGTCCTCTGAAAACTCCAAAAGGACAGAGACCTCCCTATTCTCCCACAGAGCTGAAGAGGGCTTTGAATGCTCAGAGAATGATCTGGTGTCAGGCTGTAGCTGGTGCCAAAAGCGTTGGGCGCCAGTGGAGCTAAGAGTTCAGAACTGGCGGGGCACTCATGGGAGCTAGTGGGGCTCAGAGCAAGAGCTGGCGCTAGGCTGGGTGCCAGATGAGCTAGAAGCTTGTGGCTCTGGAAACTCTATAGCTGGTGCCAGACAGCAGCTGACAACAGACTGTAACTGTCGCCCAGCAAACTGGGAGATAGGCAAGCAAGCTAGAAGATCGAGATCACTTGGTAAGAAGGCAAGATGTGGAGGATAACTATATTTGCAGTAGGACTATGTGGAATGGAAGTAGAGATGCGGAGGATGAATATACTTCCAGTAGGACTAAGCTGAATGGAAATAAAGGACAAATGAGCCTGAAAGCTAAGTAGGTAGAGGCTGCTCTGATGTCCCTGGCTTTCACTTAAAAGGCAAAATGTTTTCCTTGAGCATTCAAAAAGAAGCCCTTTCAGGATGTGATATTAGTCTGATCCTGTTCAGGTAAAAACCCAAAAGCTGTAGCTGGACAGAGTCCAAAGTTCTCTCTGCTTCAGAGTCAATGATGTCTGTTAACTTCCTAAAGGAGAAAGAACGGATCTAGAGCTTGAATAGACCCTCGTTATGGCTAAAAATCCCAGGGTAAACAAGGAAAAAGCATCTCCCCGTGAAAATACCTTCTCTATACGAAGACTTGGATCTCACTAGTGTGTCCTAGTCGAAGCCAGAGGCCACTCGGAAGGGTCTTCCGTATAAGGTTGCCAAGAAGAGGAATGCAAGGGATCAAACAAGGGACTTGTCATTCATTCAGAATACGTACATCCAGGCTCCAGAAGACCAGATTCCTCCCTCGCTTGGATGCGTCAAAGACAAGATAAGGTCTTCAAAAGCTAGGCCCTGTGTTTAAACACTTGGTTAAGCATAGATCAATACCCTTTACTGATGGACTATAAAAGATGTAGCTCTCCTCAGGTACGGGAGGGGTATTCGAAAATGGGCCATAGATGCCTCCCAGAACAGGAGAAGAGACTGTAACCCCAGCTTCAAAAATGGCCCACTTAGTCTGGCAGACGGGGCTAGAGGAATGACATCTGCAACCACACTAGTTTATGCAATAAATCTAGCAGAAAAAAACCTTGTATTGATGCTCTCTGAAGCTTCAAAGGTTCCTTGAGGTGGCAAATAGGATCATAGTCAGTCTGCTCCATGGACTCCACAGTTCCCTCAGACCAGGCGATGAAAGGAAGTACCTGCTCTCAGTTCGGCCACAAGAACTTTCGACGACTTGAATGAAATCGAATCCGATCTGTTAACAGTAGAGGTTCTCTTGCTCGGAGAGAAAATGAGAGGGAAATGAGCCTTTCTTCTCTATGTATATGCTAAGACTGAGGTCTTGTATAGAGAGAACTACCACAGTCCAGGTGTAAACTAAGGTCAAGAAACACTGAAGCTCCCAAGAGAAATGATTACAGCTCTCCAACATATGTGAGAAGGGTCCATCATCCTGGTTGCACAACCAGGAAAGCTTCCGGTTCACCCGTGGGTTCCTCAACCAAGATCCAAGGTGTAAAGTAGAAGACTAGGTCTGGGTTTACAGGAGGAAGGAAGTTCCCTTCTTTGCCTATGTATATGCAGTCACCATTGCAGATCCAACTTTAATCCAGGGCTATGCTAAAAAGGCAATGGTGTCCGACTGCATTACCTTGTCCCAGTTGTAACCAAAGTACTTCGGTCAAGACAGTTGTTCTAAGTCAAGACTGATGTTAAATCCAGAAAAAGAAGTCAAACGAAGAGGAGAGAGGACCTAAAATGCTGCAGAGCTTGAGGCACAGGTCCTTGAACTGAGAAAACCCTGTCTCAGAAGATGGGCCGTCTGTTTCGTCTCCATTGTAGACAACTGAGTGATCTTGCAAAGCACTGTGCAGCGTTGCAGACATTGCAAACCAACTGCCGACTCTGCGGACTCTTGATAGCCATGCGGACACGTGGAAATCCCGTAGACTCAACGATACCTCGTACAGACCAAAAATCCTGCGGTACAACATAGTCCTCCACAGGCCAGCCATAATCCTTTAAACAGAGAAAAACAAAAGCTCGTGAGAGATTTTTTCGTAAGATAAAAATGAAAATCTGAAAGTCGAGGCTGAAGTCCACAAGAGGACTCTTACGATGGAGGCCGTGGTTAAGGAAGAGAAAAACAGTTCTGCGACTGTGTGATTCTCTAAAGGAGAATGTAAGGACCCGAGTGGGTCGTTATGCAGGTTCTTTAATATACTCAGGACGGGGCTGTCATGACTGACGGCAGATGCAACAAACAAAGGAGGGGAAAACAACAAAAACAATATAATGAGCTCAAAATTAATTTATTTACAATATTTACAACTGAGTCAGGTCTGGTAAAAAGATAAAAACCATAAATACAAAAAAAAACAAAAGGCAGCTCTAAACAAAATCAAGTTAAACAAAAAAGTAGCTTTAAAAAAAAAGGCAAAAAATAAACAACAGCAGGCAGAAAAAAAAAATACCAAACATACGTCCTCCATCGGGGCACCAAAACAGCCCTCAGCTGTACAACAGGGACAAGACCCCACAAACCAGAATACCCCGATGGAGACGTCAGGACAGCCTCACGCTGTCATCAAAGATGAGCAGCTCGTGGTCACACGACTACTCATGGTCACACTCCACCTCTACGTCGTGCTCCACTTCGTAGCCGTGCTCCAATTTGCTGCTCATAAACTCGACCAACGTCGACTCCAAAAACTGCCTGCTGCTGCTGCCACTGCCGCTACCTTTGCTGCCCTACCAGACCCGACTGGCGAAAAGAAAACGGCAGCTCACCGACGAGAACATCAAAACAAAAAAACTTGAAGGTAAGGAGGCAGCAATCCACAAAAGGGAACGAGCGGGGAACCAGCAGTTCCCGCAAAACCATCACTTAACGTGACACCTCCCACCTAAAAAAAAAAAAAAAGATTAAACTCATGATCCTCCAAAAACAACCCCGCCAGCCAAAACAGAGCCGCCCTGTCACAGTCGCCATTGTAACGACCCGAGTGGGTCGTTATGCAGGTTCTTTAATATACTCAGGACGGGGCTGTCATGACTGACGGCAGATGCAACAAACAAAGGAGGGGAAAACAACAAAAACAATATAATGAGCTCAAAATTAATTTATTTACAATATTTACAACTGAGTCAGGTCTGGTAAAAAGATAAAAACCATAAATACAAAAAAACCAAAAGGCAGCTCTAAACAAAATCAAGTTAAACAAAAAGTAGCTTTAAAAAAAGGCAAAAATAAACAACAGCAGGCAAAAAAAAAAATACAAACATACGTCCTCCATCGGGCACCAAAACAGCCCTCAGCTGTACAACAGGGACAAGACCCCACAAACCAGAATACCCCGATGGAGACGTCAGGACAGCCTCACGCTGTCATCAAAGATGAGCAGCTCGTGGTCACACGACTACTCATGGTCACACTCCACCTCACGTCGTGCTCCACTTCGTAGCCGTGCTCCAATTTGCTGCTCATAAACTCGACCAACGTCGACTCCAAAACTGCCTGCTGCTGCTGCCACTGCCGCTACCTTTGCTGCCCTACCAGACCCGACTGGCGAAAGAAAACGGCAGCTCACCGACGAGAACATCAAAACAAAAAAACTTGAAGGTAAGGAGGCAGCAATCCACAAAGGGGAACGAGCGGGAACCAGCAGTTCGCAAAACCATCACTTAACGTGACAAGAAGAATACCACAACTCTCTCTTCCAGAATCAACAACAAGAACGGACAATCCTAAAACCATTCCAACTATCCCTGTCCACACAGGGCAGCACTGGGCGACAATCCTTGGCAATAACTGTCAGAAAGTTCTAGGGAGTCTTTAACTTCTTAGCCAAGGTTCCTGGTTCCAGTCCAGACGATTCAGAAACTAGATAAAATCTTCGGCAAGGAGGTTAGTTCCGTTGAGTATGACAGGGACTTTAGGTCTAAGATATCTGACGGGCTGGATAGCTGCCTCCTCTACTACACCTCCATGAAGACACCTTTTCAGTGTCTGCCTGTCAATACCTGGGAATATGCAACAGGTTCGACCAAGGGGACAATTACCCAGGGTAATTCTCACCAGCCCCCCTTGGACATTCAGTAGGACTTCTCCCAGGTGTAGGTAAGTATGACAGTGACTTAGGTCTAGAAGAACCCGCAGGCCGGATAATCACCTCCTCCACTGCAAAACACTCACTTTGCAAGGTTAATTTTCTGTTAACCCAGACACAAGACTGGCGATGGCATGGGAAGGAAGCTAGAGAGGAAAAAAAGGGTATGTCAGCACTGTACATGCCTGGCTGTCTACTACAGCTGCCGTTCGTGGGCGCCTGGGCGCTTATGGGTGCTTTTGGGGCGCCTTGGCTGCACAGAGCATGAATTGGCAACAGATGGTAGGTGCCACCTGTGGGCAACTCGGATGCTTTCGGGCGCCTTTTGGCTGCTCAGAGCACAAGTTGGCACCAGTGGGTGCCATCAAGCGCTCATAGCATGAGCTCACATCAGGTTGAAGTGGGCGCCATCAAGCACTCATAGCATGAGCTGGCATCAGGCTGAAGTGGTCAAGCACTTGTAGCATAAGCTGGTGTCAGGCTGAAGTGGGCGCCATCAAGCACTCGTGGCATGAGCTGGCGTCAGGCTGAAGTGGGTGCCATCAAGCACTCGTAGTATGAGCTGGTGTCAGGCTGAAGTGGGCGCCATCAAGCACTTGTAGCATGAGCTGGCGTCAGGCTGAAGTGGGCGCCATCAAGCACCCGTAGCATGAGCTGGCATCAAGCTGAAGTGAGTTCCATCAAGCACTTGTAGCATGAGCTGGCGTCAGGCTGACGTGGGCGCCATCAAGCACCCGTAGCATGAGCTGGCATCAAGCTGAAGTGAGTGCCATCAAGCACTAGTAGCATGAGCTGGCATCCGGCTGAAATGGGCACCATCAAGCACTCGTAGCATGAGCTGGCGTCAGGCTGAAGTGGGAGCTTCTAGGTACTGGAAGCGTGGAACGCTGACGATCTGCACATCAACCTAGAAAACGTTCCAACTAAGTCAATTTACTGCCAAAGTGAGTACTCTAAACAATATATTGCCGAAGCAAACACTGGGACCGATTCTCAGCCAACGAAAACGTATTGTTATTACTTGTTACTTGTTGTGGTGTAGAATAGATAGGGAAATTAGATCGAAAAGAGAGAGAGAGAGAGATATAGAAAAGAGAAAAAATTAGGAGAGAGAAGGAGAGAGAAATAAGAATAAAGAGAGAGGCAAAGAACACAGTGATAACGCCCAAAAGCTGTTGTTGTATTGTGTTATCAATATGCTGATCAAGGCAGAAACCATAAGCAGTATATCGTGTTGAAGCCATAAAAACAGTCGTAAAAGTGAGAAATAATGGCCTCGCGATTAAGCTAACCAATTCATGAATCAGCACAGCCTAAATGCTTACAGCAGCTGGTTCTATAGCCCCACCTTCTCAGGGAGGCATTTTCATGGAAGTTCCAGGAATTTGGGGGTTGGCCCAAGGGATGTACTTCAACCTCCAATCAATTATGTCTGGGAGGGGTCTTTCACACACCCTCCTAAGATCACCTCCAATCAAGTCCTCTAAGGAGAGATTTGAATCACACCCACTACAGTCCTTCCAGTCAGCTACTTGAAGGGGAGGCCTTGATGATTAATCCTTCCAATAAGGCTAGAAGGAGGTGAAGATTGCAGATAAGTTTTCTAGGGGCTCAACGAGCTAGAGACCGACGAGGAGAGAGAGTTCAGAACTGTGTCCTTCAAGGGAGAGTACGTCTCCCCTCACTTCAGTGTTCCCCATATAGACTGAGTCAAGAGTGATTCGTTTTCTATCATCGTAACTTGTTAATTTTGTACTGATCTTTATAATACTAAGTACTAATTAAAGTGAAGAAATTACCGATCTCGTCTCTATTCGCCTTTCTGAGAGATATCAATACTTAAAATAATAAATACCAAAAGAAGATAGCACATCATCCGCGAAGCGATCTGAAGGACACCTCGAAAGAAACCACGGTAAGAAGAGAAAGACTAAAATCCATACAATCATACAACAAAGAAAATAAAAAGGAGAGATAATCTCAACATACTTGTTGACGGCTTATCCAGGTCCCGCACCATTTCCATCATCGGATGTATTTGCCCATCGAACACTCATAGCATCAGCAGGCATCAACACACTGCATGTTCCACCTTCATTGTTTGCTATTCCATATCAGAGCATTGAAAAAAAAAGTTTATTTAAAGTTTCTTTTTGAAAGACTTCACATCCTCAAACTGCCTCAGCTCAAGAGGAAGCTGCTATATAATCTAGGAGCTGTGTATTAAGCACCCTTCTCTCCTTACTACTTTCAGCCCTTACACTTTCAATTCTCTGCAAAGGAAAATATAAGGGTTAAGGTAATATTATTTAACGACGGCTGGCAAGCATACTAGGTTTGGTAAACAAACATATGTAAGGTGTCAAAGAAACGAGCAGGTAAAAGTTACTGCTACTTTATTACAGATCCAGGCAGCTTATATTTGCGGCCGACTGACGCCGGGAGGCCGCGAGAGACAATGGAATTGACTGTGACCTGAGGTCGAAACAATAAACAATAATATGCAGTGAACGAGTACAAATTACAATACAAAACATACAGAGCTACAATATGGATACAGTCTTGATGCCTGTGAATGAAGAAACATGTGATACACAATGTGTGACATTCGTATAAATACCATAAAGTAAAAATGATTAAAATGCGTGACCTGGCACGTTTTAGGCGTGACTAATTGAGCTTGAAGAAAATGGGAAGTCACCAAAGAAAACAAGCTCAGCGGAGACTTAATTAATGGCTCCGCCGAAACACTATCCTGGCGCCGATGTGGTGACTTTACAAATACTCCCCCCCCAAAGACGAGGGACGTGTCTGACTAATCCCTGTATCTGCTGGGACGCTGAAGGGTGCCGCGGCTCCTTGAAGATAACGGGAGGGCCTCCCGCCTGGGGGAGCCCGCGCCTGCGGGGTGAGGGCGTGCTGGAGTGCGGTTGGGCGGAAGGGGTGCTGCGTCGCTGCCGGGACTCTCCGACAGGAAGGCGGGCTTTAGCCGGTCTATGGAAACCCAGTCGTCCTTGCCTGGGAGTGCCAGCTGGAACGCCTTGCTGTTCCGTTCCAGCACGCGGAAGGGTCCCCTGTAGGGCTTAGTTAGTGGTGGACGGACGGTGTCGACTCTGACGAAGACGTGGGTGGCGGATGACAGCTGTGGCGGCATGAAGGTGGTTGCTTTGTCGATGTATGAGCGCCTGCAAGGGGCGAACTTGCCGGCCACGTCGCGGAGCCTCTGCAGTGATGGGGAGTGGCGTTCATCCGTCACGAGCTCTCCCGGCACCACGAGGGGTTCCCCATAGGTTTGTTCAGCTGCGGATGGGGTGCCGTCGGCTCTGGGGGCGGTCCTCAACCCGAGGAGGACCCACGGCAGCTGATGTTTCCAGTCCTCGGCGGTGCAGCGGGCCATGAGGGATGACTTTAGGGACCTGTGGAACCGTTCGACCAGGCCGTTGGCCGCTGGGTTGTACGCTGTGGTGGTGTGGTGCGTGGTTCCCAGCAGTTGAGCCAGGGCAGACCACAACTCGGAGAGGAAAGCGGGGCCCCTGTCGGTTGTGATGTGGTCCGGGACGCCGGCGCTAACCCAACTGGAGAGCAGGGCCTCAGCGCACGGCGCTGGCGGTGGCTTCTTGCATGGGTGTGGCTTCGGGCCACCTCGTCGAACGGTCTACCACCGTCAGGAGGTATCTGGATCCACCTGATGGGGAAGGGCCCGACGACGTCGATGTGGATGTGGCCGAAGCGGCGCCCTGGCTGTGGGAACTCGCCTACCCCCGACTGCGTGTGACGACCCACTTTACTGGTCTGGCACTGCAGGCACTGTTTTGCCCAGGCCGTGGCGTCCTTTTGCACCCCGTGCCAGACGAACTTTTTGAAAGCAGTTTGGCGTGGTCCTGCCGGAGGGTGTGAGAGGCCGTGAATTATGTCGAATACCTGGCGCGGCGTGAGGCTGGAACCAAGGGCGGGGCTGGCCTGTGCTGATGTCACAGAGCAGGCTGGGGCCTTCGGGGGCTAGGGTCACGTCCCGCCACTTGAGGGATGTGATGGCGGTGCGGTATGCTGGGGTTTCTGGGTCAGCGGCCTGTTCTCTGGCAAGGTCCTGGTAATCTACACCAAGCTGCACTGCGTTCAACTCGACTCTGGAGAGGGCGTCTGCTACGGGATTTTTCTTGCGGGAGGTACCTGACGGAACAGGTAAATTCGGCTATGGCTGAGAGGTGGCGCTGCTGTCTGGAAGACCATGCGTCCCCCTGCTTCGTGAAGGCGTGAACCAGTGGCTGGTGGTCTGTGAAGATTGTGAAGGGCGTCCCCTCCAGGAGGAACTTGAAGTGCCGAACTGCATGGTACAACGCGCAGAGTTCCCTGTCGAAGGTGCTGTAGCGGGTCTCTGCGGGACTGAACTTCTTGCTGAAGAAGGCGATGGGCTGGGGCGCCGTTGATGATTTGCTCCAGAACAGCACCGCAGGCGACGTTACTGGCGTCTGTCGTCAGCTGGAGGGAGCCTTGGGATCTGGTGTGCCAAGGCGGTTGCCTTGGTGAGGCGGCCTTCGTCAGGGAAAAGGCCTGCTGCTGGCTGGGTCCCCAAGACAGGGACTTGGTTGACCTTTAGGACTTCTGTCAGGGGGCCGTGGTGTGCGCGATCCCCGGGATGAACCGCCTGTAGAAGTTTACCATCCCAAGGAACTCCTGGACGGCCTTGATGGAGGGTGGGTGTCGGAACTTGGCTACGGCTGCCACTTTCGATGCAAGAGGGCGGACGCCTGTCGAGACACCTCGTGACCCAGGAATTCTGCTTTCTGGACGCCGAAGGTACACTTGTCGAAACGGACGACGAGGCCGTTCTCTTGGAGGCGCTGGAGGACTGCTTTGATGTGTCTCTGGTGTTCGCTGTGAGACCTGGAAAATATGAGAATGTCGTCGACGTAGCAGACGCAGAATTTTAGGGTCCCCAGGATGCTGTCCATGAGCCGCTGGAAGGTGGCCCCGGCGTTCCTCAGCCCGAAGGTGGAGAAGGCGAACACATAGGACCCGAAGGGCGTGATGATGGCTGTCTTTGGTATGTCCTCTGGCGCAACAGGTACCTGGAAATAAGATTTAAGAAGGTCCAATTTAGTGAATATTTTGGCCCCGTGAAAGGAGGCCGTGAGGTCTTGCATGTTGGGCAGAGGGTAGTGGTCGGGCTCTGTTGCAATGTTGAGCCGCCTGTAGTCGCCGCAGGGTCTCCAGGAGCCGTCCGGTTTCTGCAGCATGTGGGGGGAGGCCCATGGACTGGAGGCTTTCCTGCAGATGCCCATCTGTTCCATCTCCGCGAATGCTTTTTTTCGCCTCCTGAAGGCGCTGAGGGGGAAGCCTGCGGAACTCGCATGTGTCGGGGCCCTTTAGTCACTATATGGTGGTATATGCCGTGCTTGGCTGGGGCCCGGGGACTTGGCGGCTCGGGCTTAAATACCTCAGGGAACTCCGACAGTAGGTGTGCATACTGGTGGGGGGCGACGGCGCTGATGGTGGGTCTGGGTCCCGCCGTTAACGGGAGAGACCGGCAGGAGTCGGTATCGAGGAGGCGCTTGCGCCCCACGTCGACTAGCAGGCCGAAGTGTGCCAGAAAATCGGCCCCCAGGAGTGGGGTTCCTACGTCCGCGACGATGAAGTCCCAGGAGTAACTCTGGCCAAGGATGGAGATCGACAGGAGCCTGGTGCCGTAGGAGAGGATGGGGGTTCCGTTGGTGGCCGTCAGGAAAGCGGCCGGGTCTGGTGTCTGGTTGCGGTCCTCTCTGGATGCTGGGAAGACCGATTTAAAGGCTCCTGTGTCGACCAGCATCATCCTGCCGGAGACGGTGTCGCGGACGTAAAAACCTACTGTTTTTGAGGCCCTGGGTTCTTCGGTTGCCATGGCGGCCTGTCCTGCTGGCCGCCGCCACCCCCATTTTTTGAACGGGTGAATGAGCAGGGCGGCAGGCAGTTTCGGGCGTCCTTTCCGAACCACTTGTGGTAGCGACAGAAGCCCGGGGACCTCCATCTGCTGTGGTTCGGTGGACGTCTGTTGGCGATGGCGTTGACGGGTTGCTCTACGTCCTCTTCAGGCTGGACGGAGCTGACCGGCTGTGGCCGGTTTTAGCCGCTGTGAAGCCTTGACGGAGTCTGTGAGGTGTTGCGCCGTCTCTGAGGTCCTCGACAGGCATGGTGTAGGGGTGAGCGATCTGGTTGCGTACCTCCGGGAGGAGTTGGCGAAGGTAGATTTCCCGTGTGAAGCTTATCTCCTGCCGCTTCTTTGTGCCACCCAAGTCTGGTAGTGACAGGAGATCTACGACCATGCCCCAAGCGTCTCTTGAATTGAGGTCGTGGCGTGGATTTATGGCAAGGTCGATAGCACGGGCGGCCCGCTCGGCGATGGGCAGGGAGCAAGCTTCGAGGAGGAACTTTTTTGTGGTGCTGTATGTGAGGGTGTGTGTTTCGGGTACTCGCGAGATGAGTTTTCTGTACACGTCCTCCGGAAGGGCGTTGAGCACTGTGTCGGCCTGTAGGATTTCGTCCGTGAGGTCCGCGATTCTGAAGTGGCTCTCCACCCTGCGCAGCCACATCGATGGGTTCCCCTGCGTAAACGGCGGCAGCTTTACGGTGAGGGCGGCCCGCGATTGTGTTGCCCGGCCGTCGTGTGTTCGGGGCGCTGGTGTGGAGTTGCGGGAGGGCCTCGGCGCGGGGCGGCGCGGCTGTGATGGGAGGTAGGTAAACCTCCGAGTCGCGGGTCGCGTTTAACTGCATGAAGGAGGGGATATCCGCGTCCATGCTCGCTCCTTTGACCCCTTACTGGAGTGGGGTACTCGCGTCAGTACGCACTTTCGTGCGCCGTGTGGTTCTGCTAGTGACGCTGGTGGGGTACGCCGACGAGAGTCAGCACGCTCAAACGTTGGTTACAGCGCCGTGTTTAGGCCGCTAAGAGCGTTTTGGAGAAATCCTGGAGCCAAGACTGAGTCGCCGTGTGAGTCCGCTAATGGCTCCGGGATACTCCGGGGGTCACCACTGTAAGGTGTCAAAGAAACGAGCAGGTAAAAGTTACTGCTACTTTATTACAGATCCAGGCAGCTTATATTGCGGCCGACTGACGCCGGGCCGCGAGAGACAATGGAATTGACTGTGACCTGAGTCGAAACAATAAACAATAATATGCAGTGAACGAGTACAAATTACAATACAAAACATACAGAGCTACAATATGGATACAGTCTTGATGCCTGTGAATGAAGAAACATGTGATACACAATGTGTGACATTCGTATAAATACCATAAAGTAAAAATGATTAAAATGCGTGACCTGGCACGTTTTAGGCGTGACTAATTGAGCTTGAAGAAAATGGGAAGTCACCAAAGAAAACAAGCTCAGCGGAGACTTAATTAATGGCGCCGCCGAAACACTATCCTGGCGCCGATGTGGTGACTTTACACATAAAATGCAAATCTTTGGCCCAACGGAATAACGAAGGATTCAAGAATTACTTTTAAGGCAGTTATATAATGACGACCTGCGAGTAGCCTACGCCCTGTAAACACCGTTGATGTAAAGTTTGGGCTAAAGGAATGGTGTTAGATGAAAAAATTACTTTTTAGGGCAAAACTACATCTGTGGCTCGCAAGTAGCCAAGGCAAAAGAAAGCAAAAGCTTTGCCTAGATTTTAGCCTACTACAATGACGAAAATTCAAGAATTACTTTTTAGGCAATTACATCGGTGGCTTGTGAGTGCCTATGCCCGGAAAACACCATTCGAGAATTAATTTTGAGGCAAAATTATACTGAAAGCTTGCAAGTAATCTAGACCTGGTAAACAAAACACAATGAAAAAGTTTCAGCCTAAAGGAATGGCATAACATATACGAGGATTACTTTTAGGTCAGAGATATTAACGGCGGCTCGCAAACCCAGATGTAAACAGATGATTTTTTAGACAAAATTCTGTTGATGAATCAAATTAAAAATAACAAAATAAGGAAAAAACTCATCCTGAGCTTTCATGAAGGTTACTAATACGTGTTCCAGTGGATGTGTACACCACCAAAATCCAGATGTTATATCCGGAAAATAATGAATATGCTGCCGCCATAACTAAGTGTTCGCCCGAGCACGGCAGGAACAAACTGAAGTTATCAGCTGAAGTAGTTCCTAATATTCCCGCTAGTGGGTAGAACTGGTAACCTACACAGATGTGTGAAGTGTTACCCATGAAATTTTGAATTCAAGCTGCTGTGTAAGTGAACTAATAGCTATGTAATTACTTGGTAAGTTACTTATAACAATTGACATTATTTATGTTTAAGTTTTTTTTGAGTCCTTTACCTTGTTAAATTTGTTTCTTTGGGATGCTGAATTTATGAAAGGTCTTTGGATCGGTGGCTTTCCATTGGTACCCTTATTATTTTCTCTTTGGCTATTAACCTCAGGATGAGGATGGATCTCTGCTACTGTGCTTTTTTTAATCAAAATGCTTGACTCCTTTGGTCTCACTGAAGTGCCAGTACAGTTCCCGTTAAGTTCAGGGTTACTATCATTTTCATTTTGGCTGTGGGGAGATGGAGGAGGGGAGAAAGATGGAGTTCTCCCTCTCTTCCGTAGTGAACCCCCCGTATTCGCGAGGGATGCGTCCCACAGCCCCCTGCGAATAGGTCAAATCCACGAGTGCTTAAAACCCCTCTAAAAACACTTAGGACTGCCCATTTTGATAGCTTAAACCAAGAAAAACCCTGTAAAAATGCTTATCACGAAAAGTGCATTTATTCATGAAAATTATATTAAAATACAGTAATTAGTGAATATTTCTCAGTGAAAAATACCGCGAATGGGCGAATTTTCCGCGGATGCTGGCTAGATATGTTCCACAGAGAAACCCGCGAATGCGTGAGTCCGTGAACCATGAGAACGCGAATACGGGGGGTTTACTGTACTTTATTTTTGTCGAATTCCTTTTCTTGGAGCAGAGAATCTATTTGTGATACTTCATCTACTGTGGGAGATGGTAAAGGTATGGGTAGATTTTCTTCACCAGCTGGTGCCTTATCTACCTTAGGAAGTGCCTTACCTTCTTTAGAGGAGTGTGCTCTTGCTTTGCCAGGCTGAGCACCTGACCCAGAGGGCTGGGCCTCTACCACAAGGGAGCAACTGTTACAAAGGAAGAAGCTCCTGTATTGAATGGACCCCTTGTGGTGTTAAGGGGTAAGGGATGTAGAGCTCTAGCTTAGCTCTTAGCTGTCCCCATTTGTCTTTTTGCCTGACCTATGCTAATGTGCTCAGCATTTGCTTTATTTATTGCTGCTTGATCAAGTTTCAATTCTTCATAATTTTTATCATTGGATTTGTGATCCAAGTGACAATTAACACACTTTGGAGCCTGAGAGCATAAATCATGTTCAGGAACTGAACAATTAATACAAACTCGAGGGTTTTTCCATACTCTTGATGAGTGGCCAAACCTGAAGCAGTTAAAACGCTGCATAGGTTTTGGGTTGAAGGGTCTAACTCTCACTCTTTCATTTTCAAATGTGACATGGGATGGCACACTTGGGTCCTCGAATGTCAAAATGATCATGTTTGCAGTAGGAATGAAGTTTTCATAATACAACTAATATTGTAATACTTAACTGAACACCTGAATTAGCCCTTAATCCCACTAGCCTGAACAACTCTCAATTACCCATCCCACTATAGTGGGAATTTTAACAGCCAGCGTTACCAACGTTGCAGGTAAAATCTTGTCACTTGAGCTACCATAACAAACGGTTGGCAACGCTGGCACAGGTGTGCGCTGACACGCCCCATTTTCATCAATTGCTTTATTCAAGGTCAAAATTGATGTGGGGAAAGAAGAGTGGGAATCATTCAGGTGTTCAGGTAAGTATTACAATATCAGTTTTATTATGAAAACTTCATATTGCAATACACTCCCTGAACACCTGAATTAGCCAGATTAACAACATTTAGAGGAGGAGGGATCAGTTCTATTGCACGCCCCTTGGACAACCGCAGATATGGTAGCTCACCAATCTGCTCTGCATAAGATATCCGTTTAGCCAAACACTCACCATATCAATCAATGGTTTCAGTGAAGAGACATATTGGAGAGTACTTTGATCGACAGTCAGGTCAGTACTCTCGACCAGGATACCTATCTAGTTAAACACTCACCTTATCAATCGTTGCTTATGTATATATATGTATATATATATATATATATATATATATATATATATATATATATATATATATATATTGTAATAATCTGCTTAATTTTTATTTGTGGCCTTTTAAAGTAAATTACTTTCAGTTAATTTCAATTTAATTTTCTTTTTGTGCCACAAGAAAAGCTGGTTAAGGTTCTTCTCGCTCCCACTGAAGGTTGTTATTATTTAAGTGATACTTTTTGCCCATGAAAGTTGTTTGTTTTTCATGTAATTATATGGCTGAAATGCTTGTTTGGTGATTCCCCTGCGCTGCCTCAATGCTCTGGTGGGGACTGCTACTGAGGATGAAGGCAGTGTGTATTCAGCTCCTTATCCTGGGAGGCTTTGGAGACTATCTGCACAGGATTCGACATTGAATTTTTTCTGTAGTTTTGCTGGTTTTCGTCTGCCTGGATACTTTGTTGCAGCTGCTTATTGACGGGCATCCCTTTGCTGCGGTCGGACGCTCTTCCCGTGCGTTCTGGAGGGCACTGCCTGTGCTCCCATGCATCCTGTGTTCATCTTTGTATCCCTGGACTCGCCTGTTGACTTTGAAGGACAGCCTGTCTTTCCTCATCCCGTGCCTTCTGTCCCATCAACCTCCGAATCGTGAAAAAATGCCTGATTCTATTTGATAGCCGGCAAGGGTGATAAACCTGTGCACTTCATATAGACGTTGCTGACGCGTGTCAGTGTGCTGTATCCTCCGGCTGCAGACTCCTCGTGACTTCAGGACCGTTTTTTTGGACAGCCATGTCTGTGGTTCTACCACTTATATAAATTCATCGTGTTATCACCCTGGGCGTGGGTTAATTGATGTTAACATCGGCAGTTGTTGTTTTTTTTAGGTGATTTGTTATGTATGTAATATTAAGGTTTATTTTGTAAAATTTATGATTAAGGCGCTTCCCCTTTTCATTCTCTCCTACTCGAGTTTTCAGGGCTTTCTTAGGAATAGGTTGTTTTCCTTCCTCCTCCCATTTACTGTCTCTCGATCTACCGTGTGAAAGAGTTTACTTTAGGTGAAGGTTTTTTTTTGTACACCCTAATTCAGCTCTTTTTGTGGGGTTTTCATTTAAGTAATTATTAATATTTTTTGTAATAAATAATTAAGATTGTTTAACATTTTTTCTTGTTATCCTTGAGTGTTTTTTCTGTGTTTCTGCTCTGCTGGTGATCTTGTCTCCTTGACTTTAAGTAATCCTTTGTGGCACTGATCGTAAAAACAGAAAAGTATATATATATATATATATATATATATATATATATATATATATATATATATATATATATATATATATATATATATACATACATACATACATACATACATATATATATATATATATATATATATATATATATATATATATATATATATATATATGTGTGTGTGTGTGTGTGTGTGTGTGTGTGTGTGTGTGTGTGTGTATGTGTGAGTGTATACTTAGATTTATAGTGCACATAAAACTCTGGACACACAATATGGGTGTCATTAGCTACGTTTCCAAACTTCTTCCGGACTTATAATCCGACTACGGTTAATCTGCATTCCTCAGTTCGGAGTTCGTTAATCCGGTCATAAAATCCCAATTATCCCTCCCCCGGGCTGTCCAGAAGAAAGAGGCCGTTCCGGGACAAGACCGAGTTAATGTACAAATCTGCCATCACTGGAGAAGTCAATAATGGTTTTTTTTTTTTTTTATTTCTTGTTTTAGCATTTATTTTCATCAGTGAGTCTGGCCTAGATATTGGGCATTAGTATAATTTATTTAGGTGATTAGAAACTAGATCATCTTTACCCCACTTTTGTTCAAACCACTTTAATGTATGACATCAATTCTTCAGATTTCAATTCATTTTACGTCTTCACGGTTAGATACATAGAACAAGTGTCAAGCTGTTTACTGTTTCAGACCTAGTATGGGAAGGTGTGGCGACGTGTTTGTCATATCTACGCGATATCCAAACTTAGGTCAAGGTTTTATGAATCAAATCTGGGAAAAGTGGCAACGTCTAAAACGTACTTCATGTTCGTGGTCATTTTGGTTAGACTATGATATTGATAACTGGCTAATATAGAAATTTGTCAGGTAGCGACGTAGGTAGTATTGCCTGAAATGATCGTCTGTTGTTTACCTCCCACCCGCGGCGAATTTGATGGGCTTGATATTAGGGCCTAGAATTATAACGAGTCCTTTTGAAAGATTCCGGTTCCTTCTTTCATTGATGATGGTCACTTCGGAATTCCCTTGTCGACGGTCAAAATTCATGGGGAAAGTAAAGTCGTTTAACTTGCCTGTACAAAAGGAATCGGAATCGGTCAAAAGATCCAGGGATAATCCGAGGCATCATTCTCAAACTAATGTTTGAGTGGTTCCGCCACCAAACTCGATGCAGGTGGAAGGAAGACAGGAGATATGAAAACATCAACTGATCATTACCTTCCAAGGAGAGCTGAATATGCCTTTGATACATACATACATACATACATACATACATACACACACACACACACACACACACACACATATATATATATATATATATATATATATATATATATATATATATATATATATATATATATATATATATATATATATATATGTGTGTGTGTGTGACTTAAAATTCCATACAATTTACTTTTATTTAATATTTTTTTTTATTTGCAAAACAGACATGCATCGTGGATGATGTTCAATTCATAACAGGAATATACGTTAATAGTCTTATATGGGTTAAAATATATGGAATAAGATACAGAAACTGATAAAAAAAAGCAAATGTAACCCCCAGCACTCAAAAGATAGCGCGGCCGGGAGAGTAGTTGCCATGCTGTATTTTCTACTTTTTGCTGACAGTCTGGGTAGAGTAAATCTTTGCTGGCCGCACTATTAGCTGACAGCTGGGGGCACCAAAGCTGCTTCCCATAGAAAATGGTTATTGGGTTAATAAGTATAACATTCAGCAAAGACCAAACAAAATCTCATTTCTCAAAGGAAATGAACGAAAACGTGAGAAGAATGCAGTGGCTCTACCCCAAGCACGCCGCAGTGGGGTAGTGCCGTCAATGAAACTTACGCGGTGCACTGTAGGCATTACTTAGGGTTCTTTGCAGCGTCCTCTCGGCCACTAACAGCAACCCCTTTCACTCCTTTGACTGTATCCCCGTTCATATTCTCTTTTATATACGTCTCTTTCCACCCTCTCCCATCAATTGTTTCATAGTGCACCTGCTTTGAGGTTTTCTTCCTGTTACACCTTTCGAACCTTTCTACTCTCAATTTTCCTTTCAGCGCTGAATGACCTTATAGGTCCCAGTGCTTGGCCTTTGGCCTAAATTCCATGTTCCATATTCCTTCTACCCCAACAATTATGCTTCTTCGGATGATGAAGCATTTGAAGAATTAACTTGGCTTCTCCATCCAGAATTGATCCTATTTTTTAAGTTTGCTTCTCGTAGGATCACTGGACGGATCTGGACCTGAAATAGCTTTAAGAATAAAAGTGGAGATGAATTCCTGTTGTTTTATGGATGGGTGCTGTTAGGACTGCAAAGATGCTCTGAGGCAAAATCTGTTTAGAAGGCTCAAGAATTCAGCTCTACAAGAATTATATATCAAGGATTACTTTACCCTAGGTCACATTTTGAGTTATTTTATTTGCTCGTATAGGCTTAATTAGTCCTCTTGGTGTTTTCTTATGTAGCTGATCATTAATCCCTATCACAAGCTCGCGTAGAGAAAATGTTTTATTGGCAACTTTAGTTCAAAATTATGCTGTCAGTGTTACTTGCACTTGAGGGAAATCTAATTAGGAGCACCAGAGACAGACTTCTTCCTATGTTCATAAGAGAGAGAGAGAGAGAGAGAGAGAGAGAGAGAGAGAGAGAGAGAGAGAGAGAGAGGCGGGGGGGGGGATTCCTCTCGTGTTATTCTTGTTTATTCCAAATCGTCCTCCCTCAGACTCAAGTAAATCCCCTAACCCGGAACCGGGCAACATCTGGGCAGTTGAATTCCATGAAGAGTTGTCGAAAGAGGAGGACGTGTCGGTGCTCGTTGTTGCCATCATCAAGAATTCCGAGGCTGTGGTCACTTTTATGGCCGGAGGCAAGATTAGGTTAAGAGTCTCACCCCATTTTGGGGGACAAATTGGCCCTACGTGATTTCAGCAGAATTCGGTGAAGCAATTAGTTCTTATTTTAAATTGTATTTTTATTTTTCAAAATGGTTTAGTTGACAAAATCTCGCAGTAATTATTGGTATTCACTGGCGGTCACCCGTCCACGTATAACCAAAGCCAGATTTACTAAGCCTTGCGGGTGCAGAAAGTTGGGGCTTAGTAGCTTGGCTCAGTAGCTGCTTGGCAAAAGATTGAACGTGTGAGTGTGTGTTTGCGCAAATCTGTATATTACAAGTGGAAACTATTTCTTCCTACAAAAATTATTATTGTTTATATATTTGTCATTATTGTCGTATAGAGTTCTCTCTAAGGATTGACATTGCAAAGGATTGATATCCCTAAGGATTGATGTTTATTCCGTGTATATTTCCTGATGTATACTCTATGTATATTTCATTAATCTTACTTAACCTCTTGCTCCGTTTTCTATATTCATGTCGTTCTTCCTCTTCCAATAAATTTCACATCTTCTCTGAACTGATTTCCTTCTAAGCACGAACTCCCATATCTTCTTATCCTTTTATCCTTTTTCATCTTAATCATTCGTTTACCTCTCTCTCTCTCTCTCTCTCTCTCTCTCTCTCTCTCTCTCTCTCTCTCTCTCTCTCTCTCTCTCTCTTC
>NW_027100723.1:255179-267679 GCF_040412425.1 Macrobrachium rosenbergii | reverse complement strand
AAATTCAAATTGTCTTCTGACAAAATTCTTCACTGAAATAAAATTTGCAGTTATCTGCAGAAAACTTAATCAATACAGTTATTGTTTTTAACACCTTTGTAAATAAAAATAAATTAAGAAACGAACTAGTAACGTGAACATTAAAACATAAAAATATCAATTATACAATCAGGATAAAACATATCACAGTGATAAGAATATCCGTCTTACATAAATAGCAAAATATTACAAAAACTGTTAATACCTCACTGCATTATCTGTAATATTCTGCAGGACAATATTCAGTTCCATTATCCCAACCCAACTGACAGACATAGATATTTTATAAAAAACAATAATTATTATCATTATTCAGAAGATGAACCCTCTTCATACGGAACAAGCCCACCACAGGGGCCACTGACTTGAAATTCAAGCTTCCAAAGAATATTATGGTGTTCATTAGGAAGACATGAGAGGAAGTAAACAATTTAAAAAAAACGTTTTGCTCACGAAGGTTTTCAGAAGAACGGGAAAGTTCTCTGCTCAGTTGCAACGAACGAGTACCCTCCCAGTCAGGCGTGTAATGAGACTGTGATAACCCTTCGAAGAGTTCCTTAAACTTTCTTTGTGATATGGAAGAAGTTTTCATTTCATGACAAAAGTGACTTTCATTTGATGAAAAAACTGACTTTCATTTGATGACAAAACTGACTTTCATTTGATGACAAAACTGACTTTCATTTGATGACAAAACTGACTTTCATTTGATGACAAAACTGACTTTCATTTGATGACAAAACTGACTTTCATTTGCTGAAAAAATACTTTTCATTTGATGATAAAATTGACTTTCATTTGAAGGCAAATCTGACTTTCACATGATGACAAAATTGACTTTCATTTGATGACAAAAATGACTTTGATTTGGTGACAAAATTGACTTTCATTTGATGACAAAATTGACTTTCATTTGATGACAAAACTGACTTTCATTTGATGACAAAACTGACTTTCATTTGATGACAAAACTGACTTTCATTTGATGTCAAAATGACTTTCATTTAACGACGACAAAACTCACTTTCATTAGTCGTGTTTGGTGTAGAGGTGACGGGAGCAGGCAACCGTGTGTCTGTATCTAGCTCAGGCCCGGAGAAAACAAGGGGTAAAGAACGCCTCTTGAAAGGTGGAAGGTTATAAGAGCCAAAAAATCGTTGGGAGATGAGGAAAGAAGCAGAGGCAACGCTGCCAACTACAACCAGGTGGTTGTGTCTGTTATACTTTGAGATAAAAATGAACTTGTAAGATCTACTGGTTTTGTCTTCGATGGATTTGAAAGAGACGACTTGGGGGGTGAGAGGGACTCAGGGAGAAGGGGAATGTTGGGTGAGAGAGAGAGAGAGAGAGAGAGAGAGAGAGAGAGAGAGAGAGAGAGAGAGAGAGAGAGAGAGAGACGGAGATAGAAGACAATATTTAAGATATTTATCTTTAAACTGACGACCACTTGGGATATACCCCGTCACAATGCCCAGTGGAGCAAATAACCTGGCTCTCTCTCTCTCTCTCTCTCTCTCTCTCTCTCTCTCTCTCTCTCTCTCTCTCTCTCTCTCTCTCTCTCTCGGCAATCAAGAACCAAAGGAATTAAGCCACCAATGAGAAAGAAACACATTTTAATATTTGGGGCTGAAGCTGCTAACTCCATATGCCTATTAAATTATAGGTGATCAAGGTAACGTGTTATTAATTTTATGGTCACCCATCCAAGTAATGAACATTTCCGCCTACTTTTAAAAACCGTTTAGCCCAAAGCTTGTTTTAATGAGACTGTTGTCACTGCTTGATTGATTATGAAATTTAGGTCTTGAAGGTGTGAGTGACAATGAACCACCCACCCCACCTCTCCAGCGCCCTCTCTCCAACTTCGGGCCAAAGCTTCTACATAACAGCAGACAGCAAAGTCCACAGACTGCTGTGAAACAGCCAATACAGGGACTCTTGGCACTAAATATGACGCTAGGCTTTTCTTTTATTTCTTTTTATTTATTTATTTTTTGTCAAAAATTATACCATAGACACAGGTCAAATGGATTTTAATTCGAAGCTGAATTGCGATTTTCCCTTTTTCCTGAAGTATGAAATTGTCAACTACAGTTTTAATTCATGAACAATAAATAATGAAATCTTTGTACTCATATGGGCAGCCTGTATTGTCTGTGTGTACGTATAGCTGCAGGCAGGCTTACTATTGTCCTTTAAACAAATGTACGTACGGAGATGAATACGTATGAAGAATATGAACGGAATACTTCTACGTATTCATGAGAGTAAACTGTGTGTATGTATATCCGTAAATAGCCTTATTCAAGCCATTTGATTAAAACTATGTCAAGTACACACACTCTCAAATACTCAGCACCACTGGGCATGCCCACTGCCACGTCTAGAGAACGTCCGGGGACTCCAAATTTCGCGAAGAAAGCGAATAACCTTTGCAGAATTTCACCGGAAATATTCTGCTGATCTCTCTCTCTCTCTCTCTCTCTCTCTCTCTCTCTCTCTCTCTCTCTCTCTCTCTCTCTCTCTCTCTGCCTCTAAGACATTCTCGGTCCAATATTGCAGGACCCGGCAGCTTGGAGGAGGAGGGGGAGGAGGAAGGAATGACTCGGAGATGATACTGGCGGAAGATGCGAAGGAATATTTATTGGCCTTTTTCAGCAGAATTTCGCTCCTCGAGTTCACTACTTTTTCATCTTGGCGAAATCTCTCTCTCTCTCTCTCTCTCTCTCTCTCTCTCTCTCTCTCTCTCTCTCTCTCTCTCGCCGAGATGCAATTCTTTTGGGGTGGGAGGAAGGGGGGCGGGGCAGGGGGCGGTGTCTTCCTGGCAGACTTCGAAAAAGTCTGACTTTTTATGTTTTGGGCAATAATGCGGTTGTACTGATATTCATTAACAAACTTTTTAATGGAACGGGAGGTCATTAAGATTAATTTTTCGATCTTTACGGACCTTGAACTTTGACATCAAATGTCACAGCTTCTACTTGATTTATTGACTGATTCGTCTGAATTTCTGAAACCTGGAATATTTTGGTATGTTGAACTGCTTAGCACTGGTAGCGTTAAAATGTCAATTTCCCCCAACATAAAATGTTCTGCGGCATTTCGGGCACTTGGACCCAATTTTCTATGGAACCACGTGACGAAATTCTGAAATCAGAAACAGAATGTAGTGTTTTTGACAACTTTTTATAATTTTCTTATACAACTCTGGCAACTGAATGTATTTATCATACGTACAAAATGGGACGTACATGTAATACAATAAAATGTTAACAACAAAGTTTATCGGATCTTTCTCATTATCTAACCGTCTTTTAAATGAAATTACCTAAACTCAATTACAAAATCAACCTTTATTGTAGAATCTTGAAACTGGTGTCTATTGTCTTGTGTATGTGTATTCGTTTGAACTGATTGCCCCTAAGCCTAAAAGCCCATTGGTATTTGTTCTAAAGCCCAAAGTCTAGGGATAATGAGAGTTGTCATTTACAGCGACATCAGCGCCATCTGTTATCTGCTGCAGAAAACTTCTTTCAAGTCTCTCTCATTCCTAGGCTGATGATGACTACTGTCAAGATTTGTCACTTCTTATCTCTCTTTCTCACAATCGTTCTCCATTCACTATAGTAGTGCGTATGTGCGTGATTGTGAAGGTGCTCTAGATACAAAATATAACACAAAACACAAAAAACGGAAAGAAAAATGAGAAAAATATAAGGGAAATTAAGAAGAAATTGGTACCATGGTGGCTTGTTTGAAATCCTCCTCCACATTGCAGACTCATTATCCTGTTTAGTTTAAATGTTCAACCCCTACTAGTTGTTTCTGATTTGAGAGAGAGAGAGAGAGAGAGAGAGAGAGAGAGAGAGAGAGAGAGAGAGAGAGAGAGAGAGAGAGAGAATTTTATTTCAGAGAGAGGTTTGTCGAATGATTAAGATGAAAAGGATAAGAAGATATGGGAGTTCGTATTTAGAAGGAGAGAAAGAGAGAGAGAGAGAGAGAGAGAGAGAGAGAGAGAGAGAGAGAGAGAGAGAGAGAGAGAGGTAAACGAATGATTAAGATGAAAAAGGATAAGAAGATGTGGGAGTTCGTGCTTAGAAGGAGAGAGAGAGAGAGAGAGAGAGAGAGAGAGGTAAACGAATGATTAAGATGAAAAAGGATAAGAAGATATGGGAGTTCGTGCTTAGAAGGAGAGAGAGAGAGAGAGAGAGAGAGAGAGAGAGAGAGAGAGGGGTGGGTAAAACTCTGATTAAGATGAAAATAGGATAAGAAGATATGGGAGTTCTCTGCTTAGAAGGAGAAAGAGAGAGAGAGAGAGAGAGAGAGAGAGAGAGAGAAAGGTAAACTGATTAAGATGAAAAAGGATAAAAGGATAAGAAGATATGGGAGTTCGTAAACTCTTAAGGAGAGAGAGAGAGAGAGAGAGGAGCCACTGAGAGAGCATCAGAGAGAGAGAGAGAGAGAGAGAGAGAGAGAGAGAGAGAGAGAGGGGGTTAAACTGCTGAAGGATTAAGATGAAAAAGGATAAGAAGATATGGGAGTTCTGTGCTTAGAAGGAGAGAGAGAGAGAGAGAACAGAGAGAGAAAGAAAGGTAAACGAATGATTAAGATGAAAAAGGATAAAAATAAGAAGATGTTGGAGTTCGAATTCAGAAGGAGAGAGAGAGAGAGAGAGAGAGAGAGAGAGAGAGAGAGAGAGAGAGAGAGAGAGAGAGAGAGAGAGAGAGAGGTGTTTTGAGTCAGAATAAACGAATGATTAAGATGAAAAGGATAAGAAGATGTGGGAGTTCGAGATTAGAAGGAGGGAGAGAGAGAGAGAGAGAGAGAGAGAGAGAGAGAGAGAGAGAGAGAGAGAGGTAAACGAATGATTAAGATGAAAAGGATAAGAAGATGTGGAGTTCTTATTTTCAGAAGGAGAGAGAGAGAGAGAGAGAGAGAGAGAGAGAGAGAGAGAGAGAGAGAAAGGTAAACGAATGATTAAGATGAAAAGGATAAGAAGATATGGAAGTTCTTGCTTAGAAGGAGAGAGAGAGATAAAGAGAGAGAAGAGAGAGAGAGAGAGAGAGAGAGAGAGAGAGAGAGAGGTAAACGAATAATTAAGAAAAAAAGGATAAGAAGATGTGGGAGTTCAGGTACTTAGAAGGAGAGAGAGAGAGAGAGAGAGAGAGAGAGAGAGAGAGAGAGAGAGAGAGAGAAAGAGATGAGAGGGAGAGAGAGAGGTAAACGAATGATTAAGATGAAAAAGGATAAGAAGATATGGGAGTTCATATGCTAGAAGAGAGAGAGAGAGAGAGAGAGAGAGAGAGAGAGAGAGAGAGAGAGAGAGAGAGAGAGAGAGAGGTAAACGAATGATTAAGATGAAAAAAGGATAAGAAGGTATGGGAGTTCCAATATTTGAAGGAGAGAGAGAGAGAGAGAGATTGAGAGAGAGAGAGAGAGAAAGAGAGAGAGAGAGAGAGAGTTTGCTCTTTGAGACGAGAGAAAGGTAAACGAATGATTAAGATGAAAAGGATAAAAGGATAAGAAGATATGGGAGTTCAGTACACCTAATTAGAGAGAGAGAGAGAGAGAGAGAGAGAGAGAGAGAGAGAGAGAGAGAGAGAGAGAGAGATAGGTAAACGAATGATTAAGATGAAAAAGGATAAAAGGATAAGAAGATATGGGAGTTCTCTGCTTCTCTCTCTCTCTCTCTCTCTCTCTCTCTCTCTCTCTCAGAGAGAGAGAGAGAGAGACAGAGAGAGAGAGAGAGACAGAGGGTAAACGAATGATTAAGATGAAAAAGGATAAGAAGATTTGGGAGTTCTTCATAGAAGGAGAGAGAAGAGAGAGAGAGAGAAATGGAGAGAGAGAGATTTATATCTTTTTGAGAGAGAGAGAGAGAGAGAGAGAGGTAAACTGAATGATTAAGATGAAAAGGATAAAAGGATAAGAAGATATGGGAGTTCTTCGTTTAGAAAGAGAGAGAGAGAGAGAGAGAGAGAGAGAGAGAGAGAGAGAGAGAGAGAGAGAGAGAGAGAGAGAAGAGAGGGAGAGTTTTCCCCCATTTTTTCTGCCATGATTAAGATGAAAAAGGATAAGAAGATGTAGGAGTTCTCTCTCTCTCTCTCTCTCTCTCTCTTTCTCAATCCACAGAGAGAGAGAGAGAGAGAGAGAGAGAGAGATAAATAGAGAGAGAGAGATTAGAGAGATTTAAAATTCGAATGATTAAGATGAAAAGGATAAGAAAAAGATATTTTGTTCCAAATTAGAAGGAGAAAGAGAAAGAGATAGAGAGAGAGAGAGAGAGAGAGAGAGAGAGAGAGAGAGAAGATAATTTATTAAGATTGAGATTAAATGCAAAAACGAATGATTAAGATGAAAAGGATAAAATTTAAGAAGATATGGGAGTATTTATTCAATGGAGAGAGATTTATTTTAGAGAGAGAGAGAGAGAGAGAGAGAGAGAGAGAGAGAGAAAGACAGAGATTTAGTTTTATTGTAAAATTTTAATGATTAAGATGAAAAATATCTATTAAAAGGATTCCATGGGAGTTTTCAATTAGAAAGAGAGAGAGAGAGAGAGAGAGAGAGAGAGAGAGAGAGAGAGAGAGAGAGAGAGAGAGAGAGAGAGAGAGAGAGAGAGGTAAACGAATGATTAAGATGAAAAAGGATAAGAAGATGTGGGAGTTCGTGCTTAGAAGGAGAGAGAGAGAGAGAGAGAGAGAGAGAGAGAGAGAGAGAGAGAGAGGTAAACGAATGATTAAGATGAAAAATATAAGAAGATATGGGAGTTCATTCAGAAGGAAGAGAGAGAGAGAGAGAGAGAGAGAGAGAGAGAGAGAGAGAGAGAGAGAAAGGTAAACGAATGATTAAGATGAAAAAGGATAAAAGGATAAGAAGATATGGGAGTTCGTGCTTAGAAGGAGAGAGAGAGAGAGAGAGAGAGAGAGAGAGAGAGAGAGAGAGAGAGAGAGAGAGAGAGAGAGAGAGAGAGAGAGAGACAGAGAGAGAGAGAGAGAGAGGGTAAACGAATGATTAAGATGAAAAAGGATAAGAAGATATGGGAGTTCGTGCTTAGAAGGAGAGAGAGAGAGAGAGAGAGAGAGAGGTAAACGAATGATTAAGATGAAAAAGGATAAAAGGATAAGAAGATATGGGAGTTCGTGCTTAAAGAGAAGAGAGAGAGAGAGAGAGAGAGAGAGAGAGAGAGAGAGAGAGAGAGAGAGAGAGAGAGAGAGAGAGAGAGAGAGAGAGAGAGAGAGAGTAAAACGAATGATTAAGATGAAAAAGGATAAGAAGATATGGGAGTTGCTTAGAAGGAGAGAGAGAGAGAGAGAGAGAGAGAGAGAGAGAGAGAGAGAGAGAGAGGTAAACGAATGATTAAGATGAAAAAGGATAAGAAGATATGGGAGTTCGTTCTTAGAAGGAGAGAGAGAGAGAGAGAGAGAGAGAGAGAGAGAGAGAGAGAGAGAGAGAGAGAGAGAGGTAAACGAATGATTAAGATGAAAAGGATAAGAAGATATGGGAGTTCGTGCTTAGAAGGAGAGAGAGAGAGAGAGAGAGAGAGAGAGAGAGAGAGAGAGAGAGAGAGAGAGAGAGAGAGAGAGAGAAAGGTAAACGAATGATTAAGATGAAAAGGATAAAGGATAAGAAGATATGGGAGTTCGTGCTTAAGAAAGAGAGAGAGAGAGAGAGAGAGAGAGAGAGAGAGAGAGAGAGAGAGAGAGAGAGAGAGAGAGAGAGAGAGAGAGAGAGAGAGAGAGAGAGAGAGAGAGAGGTAAACGAATGATTAAGATGAAAAGGATAAGAAGATGTAGGAGTTCGTGCTTCGAAGAAGAGAGAGAGAGAGAGAGAGAGAGAGAGAGAGAGGTAAACAGAATGATTAAGATGAAAAAGGATAAGAAGATGTGGGAGTTCGTGCTTAGAAGGAGAGAGAGAGAGAGAGAGAGAGAGAGAGAGAGAGAGAGAGAGAGAGAGAGAGAGAGACAGAGACAAGAGAGACAGAGAGACAGAGAGACAGAGAGACAGAGAGAGGGGTAAACGAATGATTAAGATGAAAAAGGATAAGAAGATATGGGAGTTCGTGCTTAGAAGGAGAGAGAGAGAGAGAGAGAGAGAGAGAGAGAGAGAGAGAGAGAGAGAGAGAGAGAGAGAGAGAGAGAGAAAGGTAAACGAATGATTAAGATGAAAAAGGATAAAAGGATAAGAAGATATGGGAGTTCGTGCTTAGAAAGAGAGAGAGAGAGAGAGAGAGAGAGAGAGAGAGGGAGAGAGAGAGGTAAACGAATGATTAAGATGAAAAGGATAAGAAGATGTAGTAGTTCGTGCTTAGAAGGAGAGAGAGAGAGAGAGAGAGAGAGAGAGAGAGAGAGAGAGAGAGAGAGAAAGATTAAACGAATGATTAAGATGAAAAAGGATAAAAGGATAAGAAGATATGGGAGTTCGTGCTTAGAAAGAGAGAGAGAGAGAGAGAGAGAGAGAGAGAGAGAGAGAGAGAGAGAGAGAGAGAGAGAGAGAGAGAGAGAGAGAGAGGTAAACGAATGATTAAGATGAAAAAGGATAAGAAGATGTAGGAGTTCGTGCTTAGAAGGAGAGAGAGAGAGAGAGAGAGAGAGAGAGAGAGAGAGAGAGAGAGAGAGAGAGGTAAAAGAGATGAGAAGATGAATAAACGAATGATTAAGATGAAAAGGATATAAGAAGATGTGGGAGTTCGTGCTGAGAGGAGAGAGAGAGAGAGAGAGAGAGAGAGAGAGAGAGAGAGAGAGAGAGAGAGAGAGAGAGAGAGAGAGAGAGAGAGAGAGAGAGGTAAACGAATGATTAAGATGAAAAAGGATAAAGGATAAGAAGATATGGGAGTTCGTGCTTAGAAGGAAATCAGTTCAGAGAAGATGTGAAATTTATTGGAAGAGGAAGAACGACATGAATATAGAAAACGGAGCAAGAGGTTAAGTAAGATTAATGAAATATACATAGAGTATACATCAGGAAATATACACGGAATAAACATCAATCCTTAGGGATATCAATCCTTTGCAATGTCAATCCTTAGAGAGAACTCTATACGACAATAATGACAAATATATAAACAATAATAATTTTTGTAGGAAGAAATAGTTTCCACTTGTAATATACAGATTTGCGCAAACACACACTCACACGTTCAATCTTTTGCCAAGCAGCTACTGAGCCAAGCTACTAAGCCCCAACTTTCTGCACCCGCAAGGCTTAGTAAATCTGGCTTTGGTTATACGTGGACGGGTGACCGCCAGTGAATACCAATAATTACTGCGAGATTTTGTCAACTAAACCATTTTGAAAAATAAAAATACAATTTAAAATAAGAACTAATTGCTTCACCGAATTCTGCTGAAATCACGTAGGGCCAATTTGTCCCCCAAAATGGGGTGAGACTCTTAACCTAATCTTGCCTCCGGCCATAAAAGTGACCACAGCCTCAGGAATTCTTGATGATGGCAACAACGAGCACCGACACGTCCTCCTCTTTCGACAACTCTTCATGGAATTCAACTGCCCAGATGTTGCCCGGTTCCGGGTTAGGGGGATTTACTTGAGTCTGAGGGAGGACGATTTGGAATAAACAAGAATAACACAAGAGGAATCCCCCGCCTCTCTCTCTCTCTCTCTCTCTCTCTCTCTCTCTCTCTCTCTCTCTCTCTCTCTTATGAACATAGGAAGAAGTCTGTCTCTGGTGCTCCTAATTAGATTTCCCTCAAGTGCAAGTAACACTGACAGCATAATTTTGAACTAAAGTTGCCAATAAAACATTTCTCTACGCGAGCTTCGTGATAGGGATTAATGATCAGCTACATAAGAAAACACCAAGAGGACTAATTAAGCCTATACGAGCAAATAAAATAACTCAAAATGTGACCTAGGGTAAAGTAATCCTTGATATATAATTCTTGTAGAGCTGAATTCTTGAGCCTTCTAAACAGATTTTGCCTCAGAGCATCTTTGCAGTCCTAACAGCACCCATCCATAAAACAACAGGAATTCATCTCCACTTTTATTCTTAAAGCTATTTCAGGTCAGATCCGTCCAGTGATCCTACGAAAGCAAACTTAAAAAATAGGATCAATTCTGGATGGAGAAGCCAAGTTAATTCTTCAAATGCTTCATCATCCGAAGAAGCATAATTGTTAGTAGAAGGAATATGGAACATGGAATTTAGGCCAAAGGCCAAGCACTGGGACCTATAAGGTCATTCAGCGCTGAAAGGAAAATTGAGAGTAGAAAGGTTCGAAAGGTGTAACAGGAAGAAAACCTCAAAGCAGGTGCACTATGAAACAATTGATGGGAGAGGGGTGGAAAGAGACGTATATAAAGAGAATATGAACGGGGATACAGTCAAAGGAGTGAAAGGGGTTGCTGTTAGTGGCCGAGAGGACGCTGCAAAGAACCCTAAGTAATGCCTACAGTGCACCGCGTAAGTTTCATTGACGGCACTACCCACTGCGGCGTGCTTGGGGTAGAGCCACTGCATTCTTCTCACGTTTTCGTTCATTTCCTTTGAGAAATGAGATTTTGTTTGGTCTTTGCTGAATGTTATACTTATTAACCCAATAACCATTTTCTATGGGAAGCAGCTTTGGTGCCCCCAGCTGTCAGCTAATAGTGCGGCCAGCAAAGATTTACTCTACCCAGACTGTCAGCAAAAAGTAGAAAATGCAGCATGGCAACTACTCTCCCGGCCGCTATCTTTTGAGTGCTGGGGTTACATTTGCTTTTTTATCAGTTTCTGTATCTTATTCCATATATTTTAACCCATATAAGACTATTAACGTATATTCCTGTTATGAATTGAACATCATCCACGATGCATGTCTGTTTTGCAAATAAAAAAATATTAAATAAAAAGTAAATTGTATGGAATTTCTAAGTCACACACACACACATATATATATATATATATATATATATATATATATATATATATATATATATATATATATATATATATATATATATATATATATATATGTATGTGTGTGTATGTATGTATGTATGTATGTATGTATCAAAGGCATATTCAGCTCTCCTTGGAAGGTAATGATCAGTTGATGTTTTCATATCTCCTGTCTTCCTTCCACCTGCATCGAGTTTGGTGGGCGGAACCACTCAAACATTAGTTTGAGAATGATGCCTCGGATTATCCCTGGATCTTTTGACCGATTCCGATTCCTTTTGTACAGGCAAGTTAAACGACTTTTACTTTCCCCATGAATTTTGACCGTCGACAAGGGAATTCCGAAGTGACCATCATCAATGAAAGAAGGAACCGGAATCTTTCAAAAGGACTCGTTATAATTCTAGGCCCTAATATCAAGCCCATCAAATTCGCCGCGGGTGGGAGGTAAACAACAGACGATCATTTCAGGCAATACTACCTACGTCGCTACCTGACAAATTTCTATATTAGCCAGTTATCAATATCATAGTCTAACCAAAATGACCACGAACATGAAGTACGTTTTAGACGTTGCCACTTTTCCCAGATTTGATTCATAAAACCTTGACCTAAGTTTGGATATCGCGTAGATATGACAAACACGTCGCCACACCTTCCCATACTAGGTCTGAAACAGTAAACAGCTTGACACTTGTTCTGCGTATCTAACCGTGAAGACGTAAAATGAATTGAAATCTGAAGAATTGATGTCATACATTAAAGTGGTTTGAACAAAAGTGGGGTAAAGATGATCTAGTTTCTAATCACCTAAATAAATTATACTAATGCCCAATATCTAGGCCAGACTCACTGATGAAAATAAATGCTAAAACAAGAAATAAAAAAAAAAAAAACCATTATTGACTTCTCCAGTGATGGCAGATTTGTACATTAACTCGGTCTTGTCCCGGAACGGCCTCTTTCTTCTGGACAGCCCGGGAGGATAATTAGGATTTTATGACCGGATTAACGAACTCCGAACTGAGGAATGCAGATTAACCGTAGTCGGATTATAAGTCCGGAAGAAGTTTGGAAACGTAGCTAATGACACCCATATTGTGTGTTTTAGAGTTTCACACACACACATATATATATATATATATATATATATATATATATATATATATATATATATATATATATATATATATATATATATATATATATATGTATGTATGTATATATATATATATATATATATATATATATATATATATATATATATATATATATATATATATATATATATATATATATATATATATATATATATATATATATATATATATATATATATAACATCATGTTGTCTCTGTTCATTGATCCGTATGCTAATTGTTCTCATTATAGTTGTTAGAATTCTCGAACGTTATGAATTATTATCAATGCCAAAATTGTTAGGTTTGAATTACTGTATATGAAATTACTGTATATGACATCTAGTGTTCAAAGGAGGGTAAAGAACAATACAAAGAAAAGGTATCTCTCTCTCTCTCTCTCTCTCTCTCTCTCT